>NW_024400365.1:0-34833 GCF_905171765.1 Bufo bufo
GGATGGATCCTATAGGTGAAGATCATATCTTGTTAGAGACATTTTTAAGACCTAGGGGGGAGTCCATAAGATGGATGGGTCCTATAGGTGAAGAGCATATTCAAATCTTATTATTGCTATGTTTAAGTACCTTGGGCCCAGTCCATGCAATGGATGGATCCTATAGGTGAAGACCATATCAATAGAAGCTAATTCATCTTCAAGGACAAAGTAACATCGGGTGATTCCTATCAAAAAGTGTGTTGAAAGGGTAAGTTATTATTATCTAGAATATCAATGATAAAGTCCAGTAATGTATAGTTTGTAGAGTTTTATGCTATTTCTTCATGTTATTTCTCTTTGTTCCTTTCCCTAAATTATTAGCAAATTGGTGAAAGCTTTTTTCTACCTCTGATGGTAGAAAACGCATCTATAATGGAGATGGTAAGGGCAGCTAAGGGGTTTTGGAGGAGGCTGCATTTTTGTTTAAATAGGTGCCCTTTAACCAATTTGTTAATAATTTAAGTTTGCCTAGAAAGCATTGTTTTATATGAAATATAATACATAGCAGAGTCAAGGTTCGGATCTAGGGCTTTGGCAAAGCTGTGTTCTCTCAAAATTTGCAAAAAGTTGATATAATACTGTGCTCTAGGGTTATGTGTTGGTTTTATTATACCAGAGAGTATGTGCCTCCAGATGTTCTCTTTACAAGAAAGGAAGAAGTGCTCGAATACAAGGAGTCTGATCCATTAGAAGGATGGATCCAAAAGGCAACGACTAGATCATCATCTTGTTAGAGATATGCTTAAGTTCCTAGGACCCAATCTAAAAAAGGATGGATCCTATAGGTGAAGATCATATCTTGTTAGAGACATTTTTAAGACCTAGGGGGGAGTCCATAAGATGGATGGGTCCTATAGGTGAAGAGCATATGCAAATCTTATTATTGCTATGTTTAAGTACCTTGGGCCCAGTCCATGCAATGGATGGATCCTATAGGTGAAGACCACATCAATAGAAGCTAATTCATCTTCAATGACAAAGTAACATCGGGTGATTCCTATCAAAAAGTGTGTTGAAAGGGTAAGTTATTATCTAGAATATCAATGATAAAGTCCAGTAATGTATAGTTTGTAGAGTTTTATGCTATTTCTTCATGTTATTTCTCTTTGTTCCTTTCCCTAAATTATTAGCAAATTGGTAAAAGCTTTTTTCTACCTCTGATGGTAGAAAACGCATCTATAATGGAGATGGTAAGGGCAGCTAAGGGGTTTTGGAGGAGGCTGCATTTTTGTTTAAATAGGTGCCCTTTAACCAATTTGTTAATAATTTAAGTTTGCCTAGAAAGCATTGTTTTATATGAAATATAATACATAGCAGAATCAAGGTTCGGATCTAGGGCTTTGGCAAAGCTGTGTTCTCTCAAAATTTGCAAAAAGTTAATATAATACTGTGCTCTAGGGTTATGTGTTGGTTTTATTATACCAGAGAGTATGTGCCTCCAGATGTTCTCTTTACAAGAAAGGAAGAAGTGCTCGAATACAAGGAGTCTGATCCATTAGAAGGATGGATCCAAAAGGCAACGACTAGATCATCATCTTGTTAGAGATATGCTTAAGTTCCTAGGACCCAATCTAAAAAAGGATGGGTATTATAGGTGAAGATCATATCTTGTTAGAGACATTTTTAAGACCTAGGGGGGAGTCCATAAGATGGATGGGTCCTATAGGTGAAGAGCATATGCAAATCTTATTATTGCTATGTTTAAGTACCTTGGGCCCAGTCCATGCAATGGATGGATCCTATAGGTGAAGACCATATCAATAGAAGCTAATTCATCTTCAAGGACAAAGTAACATCGGGTGATTCCTATCAAAAAGTGTGTTGAAAGGGTAAGTTATTATTATCTAGAATATCAATGATAAAGTCCAGTAATGTATAGTTTTTAGAGTTTTATGCTATTTCTTCATGTTATTTCTCTTTGTTCCTTTCCCTAAATTATTAGCAAATTGGTGAATCTTTTTTCTACCTCTGATGGTAGAAAACGCATCTATAATGGAGATGGTAAGGGCAGCTAAGGGGTTTTGGAGGAGGCTGCATTTTTGTTTAAATAGGTGCCCTTTAACCAATTTGTTAATAATTTAAGTTTGCCTAAAAAGCATTGTTTTATATGAAATATAATACATAGCAGAGTCAAGGTTCGGAACTAGGGCTTTGGCAAAGCTGTGTTCTCTCAAAATTTGCAAAAAGTTGATATAATACTGTGCTCTAGGGTTATGTGTTGGTTTTATTATACCAGAGAGTATGTGCCTCCAGATGTTCTCTTAAAAAGAAAGGAAGAAGTGCTCGAATATAAGGAGTCTGATCCATTAGAAGGATGGATCCAAAAGGCAACGACTAGATCATCATCTTGTTAGAGATATGCTTAAGTTCCTAGGACCCAATCTAAAAAAGGATGGGTCCTATAGGTGAAGATCATATCTTGTTAGAGACATTTTTAAGACCTAGGGGGGAGTCCATAAGATGGATGGGTCCTATAGGTGAAGAGCATATGCAAATCTTATTATTGCTATGTTTAAGTACCTTGGGCCCAGTCCATGCAATGGATGGATCCTATAGGTGAAGACCAAATCAATAGAAGTTAATTCATCTTCAAGGACAAAGTAACATCGGGTGATTCCTAGCAAAAAGTGTGTTGAAAGGGTAAGTTATTATTATCTAGAATATCAATGATAAAGTCCAGTAATGTATAGTTTGTAGAGTTTTATGCTATTTCTTCATGTTATTTCTCTTTGTTCCTTTCCCTAAATTATTAGCAAATTGGTAAAAGCTTTTTTCTACCTCTGATGGTAGAAAACGCATCTATAATGGAAATGGTAAGGGCAGCTAAGGGGTTTTGGAGGAGGCTGCATTTTTGTTTAAATAGGTGCCCTTTAACCAATTTGTTAATAATTTAAGTTTGCCTAGAAAGCATTGTTTTATATGAAATATAATACATAGCAGAGTCAAGGTTCGGATCTAGGGCTTTGGCAAAGCTGTGTTCTCTCAAAATTTGCAAAAAGTTGATATAATACTGTGCTCTAGGGTTATGTGTTGGTTTTATTATACCAGAGAGTATGTGCCTCCAGATGTTCTCTTTACAAGAAAGGAAGAAGTGCTCGAATACAAGGAGTCTGATCCATTAGAAGGATGGATCCAAAAGGCAACGACTAGATCATCATCTTGTTAGAGATATGCCTAAGTTCCTAGGACCCAATCTAAAAAAGGATGGATCCTATAGGTGAAGATCATATCTTGTTAGAGACATTTTTAAGACCTAGGGGGGAGTCCATAAGATGGATGGGTCCTATAGGTGAAGAGCATATTCAAATCTTATTATTGCTATGTTTAAGTACCTTGGGCCCAGTCCATGCAATGGATGGATCCTATAGGTGAAGACCAAATCAATAGAAGTTAATTCATCTTCAAGGACAAAGTAACATCGGGTGATTCCTAGCAAAAAGTGTGTTGAAAGGGTAAGTTATTATTATCTAGAATATCAATGATAAAGTCCAGTAATGTATAGTTTGTAGAGTTTTATGCTATTTCTTCATGTTATTTCTCTTTGTTCCTTTCCCTAAATTATTAGCAAATTGGTAAAAGCTTTTTTCTACCTCTGATGGTAGAAAACGCATCTATAATGGAAATGGTAAGGGCAGCTAAGGGGTTTTGGAGGAGGCTGCATTTTTGTTTAAATAGGTGCCCTTTAACCAATTTGTTAATAATTTAAGTTTGCCTAGAAAGCATTGTTTTATATGAAATATAATACATAGCAGAGTCAAGGTTCGGATCTAGGGCTTTGGCAAAGCTGTGTTCTCTCAAAATTTGCAAAAAGTTGATATAATACTGTGCTCTAGGGTTATGTGTTGGTTTTATTATACCAGAGAGTATGTGCCTCCAGATGTTCTCTTTACAAGAAAGGAAGAAGTGCTCGAATACAAGGAGTCTGATCCATTAGAAGGATGGATCCAAAAGGCAACGACTAGATCATCATCTTGTTAGAGATATGCCTAAGTTCCTAGGACCCAATCTAAAAAAGGATGGATCCTATAGGTGAAGATCATATCTTGTTAGAGACATTTTTAAGACCTAGGGGGGAGTCCATAAGATGGATGGGTCCTATAGGTGAAGAGCATATTCAAATCTTATTATTGCTATGTTTAAGTACCTTGGGCCCAGTCCATGCAATGGATGGATCCTATAGGTGAAGACCACATCAATAGAAGCTAATTCATCTTCAATGACAAAGTAACATCGGGTGATTCCTATCAAAAAGTGTGTTGAAAGGGTAAGTTATTATCTAGAATATCAATGATAAAGTCCAGTAATGTATAGTTTGTAGAGTTTTATGCTATTTCTTCATGTTATTTCTCTTTGTTCCTTTCCCTAAATTATTAGCAAATTGGTAAAAGCTTTTTTCTACCTCTGATGGTAGAAAACGCATCTATAATGGAGATGGTAAGGGCAGCTAAGGGGTTTTGGAGGAGGCTGCATTTTTGTTTAAATAGGTGCCCTTTAACCAATTTGTTAATAATTTAAGTTTGCCTAGAAAGCATTGTTTTATATGAAATATAATACATAGCAGAGTCAAGGTTCGGATCTAGGGCTTTGGCAAAGCTGTGTTCTCTCAAAATTTGCAAAAAGTTAATATAATACTGTGCTCTAGGGTTATGTGTTGGTTTTATTATACCAGAGAGTATGTGCCTCCAGATGTTCTCTTTACAAGAAAGGAAGAAGTGCTCGAATACAAGGAGTCTGATCCATTAGAAGGATGGATCCAAAAGGCAACGACTAGATCATCATCTTGTTAGAGATATGCTTAAGTTCCTAGGACCCAATCTAAAAAAGGATGGGTACTATAGGTGAAGATCATATCTTGTTAGAGACATTTTTAAGACCTAGGGGGGAGTCCATAAGATGGATGGGTCCTATAGGTGAAGAGCATATGCAAATCGTATTATTGCTATGTTTAAGTACCTTGGGCCCAGTCCATGCAATGGATGGATCCTGTAGGTGAAGACCATATCAATAGAAGCTAATTCATCTTCAAGGACAAAGTAACATCGGGTGATTCCTATCAAAAAGTGTGTTGAAAGGGTAAGTTATTATTATCTAGAATATCAATGATAAAGTCCAGTAATGTATAGTTTGTAGAGTTTTATGCTATTTCTTCATGTTATTTCTCTTTGTTCCTTTCCCTAAATTATTAGCAAATTGGTGAATCTTTTTTCTACCTCTGATGGTAGAAAACGCATCTATAATGGAGATGGTAAGGGCAGCTAAGGGGTTTTGGAGGAGGCTGCATTTTTGTTTAAATAGGTGCCCTTTAACCAATTTGTTAATAATTTAAGTTTGCCTAAAAAGCATTGTTTTATATGAAATATAATACATAGCAGAGTCAAGGTTCGGAACTAGGGCTTTGGCAAAGCTGTGTTCTCTCAAAATTTGCAAAAAGTTGATATAATACTGTGCTCTAGGGTTATGTGTTGGTTTTATTATACCAGAAAGTATGTGCCTCCAGATGTTCTCTTTACAAGAAAGGAAGAAGTGCTCGAATACAAGGAGTCTGATCCATTAGAAGGATGGATCCAAAAGGCAACGACTAGATTATCGTCTTGTTAGAGATATGCTTAAGTTCCTAGGACCCAATCTAAAAAAGGATGGGTCCTATAGGTGAAGATCATATCTTGTTAGAGACATTTTTAAGACCTAGGGGGGAGTCCATAAGATGGATGGGTCCTATAGGTGAAGAGCATATGCAAATCTTATTATTGCTATGTTTAAGTACCTTGGGCCCAGTCCATGCAATGGATGGATCCTGTAGGTGAAGACCATATCAATAGAAGCTAATTCATCTTCAAGGACAAAGTAACATCGGGTGATTCCTATCAAAAAGTGTGTTGAAAGGGTAAGTTATTATTATCTAGAATATCAATGATAAAGTCCAGTAATGTATAGTTTGTAGAGTTTTATGCTATTTCTTCATGTTATTTCTCTTTGTTCCTTTCCCTAAATTATTAGCAAATTGGTGAATCTTTTTTCTACCTCTGATGGTAGAAAACGCATCTATAATGGAGATGGTAAGGGCAGCTAAGGGGGTTTTGGAGGAGGCTGCATTTCTGTTTAAATAGGTGCCCTTTAACCAATTTGTTAATAATTTAAGTTTGCCTAGAAAGCATTGTTTTATATGAAATATAATACATAGCAGAGTCAAGGTTCGGATCTAGGGCTTTGGCAAAGCTGTGTTCTCTCAAAATTTGCAAAAAGTTGATATAATACTGTGCTCTAGGGTTATGTGTTGGTTTTATTATACCAGAGAGTATGTGCCTCCAGATGTTCTCTTTACAAGAAACGAAGAAGTGCTTGAATACAAGAAGTCTCATCCATTAGAAGGATGGATCCAAAACGCAACGACTAGATCATCATTTTGTTAGAGATATGCTTAAGTTCCTAGGACCCAATCTAAAAAAGGATGGATCCTATAGGTGAAGATCATATCTTGTTAGAGACATTTTTAAGACCTAGGGGGGAGTCCATAAGATGGATGGGTCCTATAGGTGAAGAGCATATGCAAATCTTATTATTGCTATGTTTAAATACCTTGGGCCCAGTCCATGCAATGGATGGATCCTATAGGTGAAGACCATATCAATAGAAGCTAATTTATCTTCAATGATAAAGTAACATCGGGTGATTCCTATCAAAAAGTGTGTTGAAAGGGTAAGTTATTATTATCTAGAATATCAATGATAAAGTACAGTAATGTATAGTTTGTAGAGTTTTATGCTATTTCTTCATGTTATTTCTCTTTGTTCCTTTCCCTAAATTATTAGCAAATTGGTGAAAGCTTTTTTCTACCTCTGATGGTAGAAAACGCATCTATAATGGAGATGGTAAGGGAAGCTAAGGGGTTTTGGAGGAGGCTGCATTTTTGTTTAAATAGGTGCCCGTTAACCAATTTGTTAATAATTTAAGTTTGCCTAGAAAGCATTGTTTTATATGAAATATAATACATAGCAGAGTCAAGGTTCGGAACTAGGGCTTTGGCAAAGCTGTGTTCTCTCAAAATTTGCAAAAAGTTGATATAATACTGTGCTCTAGGGTTATGTGTTGGTTTTATTATACCAGAGAGTATGTGCCTCCAGATGTTCTCTTAAAAAGAAAGGAAGAAGTGCTCGAATATAAGGAGTCTGATCCATTAGAAGGATGGATCCAAAAGGCAACGACTAGATCATCATCTTGTTAGAGATATGCTTAAGTTCCTAGGACCCAATCTAAAAAAGGATGGGTCCTATAGGTGAAGATCATATCTTGTTAGAGACATTTTTAAGACCTAGGGGGGAGTCCATAAGATGGATGGGTCCTATAGGTGAAGAGCATATGCAAATCTTATTATTGCTATGTTTAAGTACCTTGGGCCCAGTCCATGCAATGGATGGATCCTGTAGGTGAAGACCATATCAATAGAAGCTAATTCATCTTCAAGGACAAAGTAACATCGGGTGATTCCTATCAAAAAGTGTGTTGAAAGGGTAAGTTATTATTATTTAGAATATCAATGATAAAGTCCAGTAATGTATAGTTTGTAGAGTTTTATGCTATTTCTTCATGTTATTTCTCTTTGTTCCTTTCCCTAAATTATTAGCAAATTGGTGAATCTTTTTTCTACCTCTGATGGTAGAAAACGCATCTATAATAAAGATGGTAAGGGCAGCTAAGGGGGTTTTGGAGGAGGCTGCATTTTTGTTTAAATAGGTGCCCTTTAACCAATTTGTTAATAATTTAAGTTTGCCTAGAAAGCATTGTTTTATATGAAATATAATACATAGCAGAGTCAAGGTTCGGAACTAGGGCTTTGGCAAAGCTGTGTTCTCTCAAAATTTGCAAAAAGTTGATATAATACTGTGCTCTAGGGTTATGTGTTGGTTTTATTATACCAGAGAGTATGTTCCTCCAGATGTTCTCTTTACAAGAAACGAAGAAGTGCTTGAATACAAGAAGTCTCATCCATTAGAAGGATGGATCCAAAAGGCAACGACTAGATCATCATTTTGTTAGAGATATGCTTAAGTTCCTAGGACCCAATCTAAAAAAGGATGGATCCTATAGGTGAAGATCATATCTTGTTAGAGACATTTTTAAGACCTAGCGGGGAGTCCATAAGATGGATGGGTCCTATAGGTGAAGAGCATATGCAAATCTTATTATTGCTATGTTTAAATACCTTGGGCCCAGTCCATGCAATGGATGGATCCTATAGGTGAAGACCATATCAATAGAAGCTAATTTATCTTTAATGATAAAGTAACATCGGGTGATTCCTATCAAAAAGTTTGTTGAATGGGTAAGTTATCATTATCTAGAATATCAATGATAAAGTCCAGTAATGTATAGTTTGTTGAGTTTTATGCTATTTCTTCATGTTATTTCTCTTTGTTCCTTTCGCTAAATTATTCGCAAATTGGTAAAAGCTTTTTTCTACCTCTGATGGTAGAAAACGCATCTATAATGGAGATGGTAAGGGCAGCTAAGGGGTTTTGGAGGAGGCTGCATTTTTGTATAAATAGGTGCCCTTTAACCAATTTGTTAATAATTTAAGTTTGCCTAGAAAGCATTGTTTTATATGAAATATAATACATAGCAGAGTCAAGGTTCGGAACTAGGGCTTTGGCAAAGCTGTGTTCTCTCAAAATTTGCAAAAAGTTGATATAATTCTGTGCTCTAGGGTTATGTGTTGGTTTTATTATACCAGAGAGTATGTGCCTCCAGATGTTCTCTTTACAAGAAAGGGAGAAGTGCTCTAATACAAGGAGTCTGATCCATTAGAAGGATGGATCCAAAAGGCAACGACTAGATCATCATCTTGTTAGAGATATGCTTAAGTTCCTAGGACCCAATCTAAAAAAGGATGGGTCCTATAGGTGAAGATCATATCTTGTTAGAGACATTTTTAAGACCTAGGGGAAGTCCTTAAGATGGATGGGTCCTATAGGTGAAGAGCATATGCAAATCTTATTATTGCTATGTTTAAGTACCTTGGGCCCAGTCCATGCAATGGATGGATACTATAGGTGAAGACCATATCAATAGAAGCTAATTTATCTTCAAGGACAAAGTAACATCGGGTGATTCCTATCAAAAAGTGTGTTGAAAGGGTAAGTTATTATTATCTAGAATATCAATGATAAAGTACAGTAATGTATAGTTTGTAGAGTTTTATGCTATTTCTTCATGTTATTTCTCTTTGTTCCTTTCCCTAAATTATTAGCAAATTGGTAAAAGCTTTTTTCTACCTCTGATGGTAGAAAACGCATCTATAATGGAGATGGTAAGGGCAGCTAAGGGGTTTTGGAGGAGGCTGCATTTTTGTTTAACCCCTTAAGGACTCAGCCCTATTTCACCTTAAGGACTTGGCCATTTTTTGCAAATCTGACCAGTGTCACTTTAAGTGCTGATAACTTTAAAACGCTTTGACTTACCCAGGCCGTTCTGAGATTGTTTTTTCGTCACATATTGTACTTCATGACACTGCTAAAATTGGGTCAAAAAAGTTAATTTTTTTTACATAAAAAAATATCATATTTACCAAAAATTTAGAAAAATTTGCAAATTTCAAAGTTCCAGTTTCTCTACTTCTGTAATACACAGTAATACCCCCAAAAATTGTGATGAGTTTACATTCCCCATATGTCTACTTCATGTTTGTAGCATTTTGGGAATGATATTTTATTGTTTGGGGATGTTACAAGGCTTAGAAGTTTAGAAGCAAATCTTGAAATTTTTCAGAGATTTACAAAAACCCAATTTTTAGGGACCAGTTCAGGTCTGAAGTCACTTTGCGAGGCTAACATAATAGAAACCGCCCAAAAATGACCCCATTCTATAAACTACACCCCTCAAGGTATTCAAAACTGATTTTACAAACTTCGTTACCCTTTAGGTGTTGCACAAGAGTTATTGGCAAATGGGGATGAAATTTGATAATTTAATTTTTTTGCCTAATTTTCCATTTTAACCCATTTTTTCCACTAACAAAGCTAGGGTTAACAGCCAAACAAGACTGTATCTTTATTGCCCTGACTTTGTGATTTACAGAAACACCCCATGTGTGGCCGTAAACTGCTGTACGGCCACACAGCAGGGCGTAGAGTGGAAGGTGCGCCGTGTGGTTTTTGGAAGCCAGATTTTGCTGGACTGTTTTTTTGACATAATGTCCCATTTGAAGCCCCCCTGATGCACCCCTAGAGTAGAAACTCCATAAAAGTGACCCCATCTAAGAAACTACACCCCTCAAGGTATTCAAAACTGATTTTACAAATTTTGTTAACCCTTTAGGTGTTGCACAAGATTTAATGGAATATAGAGATACAATTTCAAAATTTAACTTTTTTGGCAGATTTTCCATTTTAATATTTTTTTTTCCAATTACAAAGCAATAGTTAACAGCCAAACAAAACTCATTATTTATGGCCCTGATTCTGTAGTTTCCAGAAACCCCCCATATGTGGTCGTAAACCGCTGTACGGGCACGCGGCAGGGCGCAGAAGGAAAGGAATGCCATACGGTTTTTGGAAGGCAGATTTTGCTGGACTGTTTTTTTTGACACCATGTCCCATTTGAAGCCCCCCTGATGCACCCCCAGAGTAGAAACTCCAAAAAAGTGACCCCATTTTAGAAACTACGGGATAGGGTGGCAGTTTTGTTGGTACTAGTTTAGGATACATATGATTTTTGGTTGCTCATTATTACACTTTTTTGTGCGGCAAGGTAACAAGAAATAGATTTTTTGGCACGTTTTTTTTTTTGTTATTTACAACATTCATCTGACAGGTTAGATCATGTGGTAATTTTATAGAGCAGGTTGTCACGGACGCGGCGATACCTAATATGTATACAATTTTTTTTATTTATGTAAGTTTTACACGATTTTATTTTTAAAACAAAAAAAATGTTTTAGTGTCTCCATAGTCTAAGAGTAATAATTTTTTCAGTTTTTGGGCGATTATCTTTAGTAGGGTCTCATTTTTTGTGGAATGAGATGACGGTTTGATTGGCACTATTTTGGGGTGCATATGACTTTTCAATCGCTTGCTATTACACTTTTTGTGACGTAAGATGACAAAAAATAGCTTTTTTTACACCGTTTTTATTTTTATTTTTTTACGGTGGTCATCTGAGGGGTTAGATCATGGGATATTTTTATAGAGCCGGTCGATACGGACGCGGTGATACCTAATATGTATACTTTTTTTATTTATGTAAGTTTTACACAATGATTTCATTTTTGAAACAAAAAAAAATCATGTTTTAGTGTTTCCATAGTCTGAGAGCCATATTTTTTTCAGTTTTTGGGCGATTATCTTGGGTAGGTTTGATTGGTACTATTTTGGCATACATGCTACTTTTTTGATCACTTTTATTACCTTTTTTGGGAAGTAAGGTGGGCAAAATTTAAATTTCCTAATAGTTTTTATTTTTTTATTTTTATGGCGTTCACTGTGCGGGGAAAGTAACATGACCATTTATTATAGATCAGGTCGTTACGGACGCGGAGATACCAAACATGTGTAGGGAATCTTATTTTTTTTTCATTTTTAATCAGTGATAAATGTGTTTTTTGATTTTTACTTTTTTTTCACTTTTTTCACTTTTTTTTTGACCCAGACCCACTTGGTTCTTGAAGATCCAGTGGGTCTGATGTCTGTATAATACAGTACAGTACATTATATATTGTACTGTACTGTATTTTACTTACACTTTGTCTGAACAGATCTCTGCCTTTAGCACAGATCTGTTCAGCACCATGGACAGCAGGATGCGTGAGACGGCGTCCTGTTGCCATGGGAACCCTCCCCGTCTGCTCAGTACTGGTCAGAACTTCACAGACGGGGAAGGGTAAGGACAGGGCTGTCAGGGGGCTGACTGGGAGCTCTCTCCCTCTCCATCGGGGGACTGCAAAGGCACTGCAGCCCCCCGATGGGAGAGGGAGGGAGCTCCCTCTTACTGTTAACTTTTTCCATACAGCGGTCCGTACGGACCGCGGTATGGAAAGGGTTAAACGGGTGACATCTGCACAGATGTCAGCCGTTTATACCAGGGTGTCAGCAATGTGCTGACACCCTGGTATAACCACTAGACGCCAACGAATTTTCAAGGGGAAGCGGGCGGGGGATCACGATCCCGCCTGC
The DNA here is from genome assembly GCF_905171765.1 of Bufo bufo. Classification (NCBI taxonomy): domain Eukaryota; kingdom Metazoa; phylum Chordata; class Amphibia; order Anura; family Bufonidae; genus Bufo; species Bufo bufo. The sequence goes on from NW_024400365.1 coordinate 12,207, forward strand.
CGCACCGCCCGCCTCCCGCACTGCCTTCACCGCCCACAACTGTATGTTTGAGGGACACTAAAGTTTCTGATCCCCGTGGTCAGGGACCGCGGGGATCAGAAACTGCAAAAAGCGCAGCAAACCGCAGGTCTGAATTAACCTGCGGTTTGCGGCGATCGCCGATAGGGGGGGGGGGGTCACATGACCCCCCCTGGCGTTGTGACAGGATGCCGGCTGAATGATTTCAGCCGGCATCCTGTTCCCATTAACCCCCGCGGCGCCGGAATCTGCATTTAAAGTTAGGACGTACCGGTACGCCCTGAGTCCTTAAGGACTCGGGAAATAGGGCGTACCGGTACGCCCTGCGTCCTTAAGGGGTTAAATAGGTCCCCTTTAACCAATTTGTTAATAATTTAAGTTTGCCTAGAAAGCATTGTTTTAAATGAAATATAATACATAGCAGAGTCAAGGTTCGGAACTAGGGCTTTGGCAAAGCTGTATTCTATCAAAATTTGTAAAAAGTTGATATAATACTGTGCTCTAGGGTTATGTGTTGGTTTTTTATACCAGAGAGTATGTGCCTACAGATGTTCTCTTTACAAGAAAGTAAGAAGTGCTCGAGTACAAGGAGTCTGATCCATTAGAAGGATGGATCCAAAACGACTAGATCATCATCTTGTTAGAGATATGCTTAAGTTCCTAGGACCCAATCTAAAAAAGGATGGATCCTATAGGTGAAGACCATATCTTGTTAGAGACAATTTTAAGACGTTGGGGGGAGTCCATAAGATGGATGGGTCCTATAGGTGAAGAGCATATGCAAATCTTATTATTGCTATGTTTAAGTACCTTGGGCCCAGTCCATGCAATGGATGGATCCTATAGGTGAAGACCATATCAATAGAAGCTAATTCATCTTCAAGGACAAGGTAACATCGGGTGATTCCTATCAAAAAGTGTGTTGAAAGGGTAAGTTATTATTATCTAGAATATCAATGATAAAGTCCAGTAATGTATAGTTTGTAGAGTTGTATGCTATTTATTCATGTTATATCTCTTTGTTCCTTTCCCTAAATTATTAGCAAATTAGTAAAATCTTTTTTCTACCTCTGATGGTAGAAAACGCACCTATAATGGAGATGGTAAGGGCAGCTAAGGGGTTTTGGAGGAGGCTGCATTTTTGTTTAAATAGGTGCCCTTTAACCAATTTGTTAATAATTTAAGGTTGCCTAGAAAACATTGTTTTACATGAAATATAATACATAGCAGAGTCAAGGTTCGGAACTAGGGCTTTGGCAAAGCTGTGTTCTCTCAAAATTTGCAAAAAGTTGATATAATACTGTGCTCTAGGGTTATGTGTTGGTTTTATTATACCAGAGAGCATGTGCCTCCAGATGTTCTCTTTACAAGAAAGGAAGAAGTGCTTGAGTACAAGGAGTCTGATCCATTAGAAGGATGGATCCAAAAGGCAACGACTAGATCATCATCTTGTTAGAGATATGCTTAATTTCCTAGGACCCAATCTAAAAAAGGATGGGTCTATAGGTGAAGATCATATCTTGTTAGAGATATCATTAAGACCTAGGGGGAGTCCATAAGATGGATGGTTCCTAGAGATGAAATCTTAATATTGCTATGTTTAACCACCTCAGCCCCCCTAGCTTAAACCCCCTTAATGACCAGACCACTTTTTACAATTCTGCACTACACTACTTTCAAGGTTTGTTGCTCGGTCATACAACTTACCACCCAAATGAATTTTACCTCCTTTTCTTCTCACTAATAAAGCTTTCATTTGGTGGTATTTCATTGCTGCTGACATTTTTACTTTTTTTTATATTAATCAAAATTGACCGAAATTTTTGCACAAAAATGACATTTTTCACTTTCTATTGTTAAATTTTTCGAATAAAACTACATTTCTATATAAATAATATATCACCCGTGGGTGATGTGGGACATAAGCGCTGGTGGACACCCTGACGAAGGAGCCGATTGGCCCCGAAACGCGTAGGTAGTAATTTGTCCTACGGAGGCCCTCGTACTCCCAGCGGTGACGTCACCGAAAACGGTTTCCAGGACAACAGGCATACAACCTCCCTCGCGCCGCGCGTGTTTCCGGCCGGGGCCGCGCTGTCGCTGGTAGGTGAGCGAGGAGGACGCCGCAATTTAAAGAGACAGGATCCACACAAGAAGTACACAGAAAAGTGAGCGATGCACCGGACCTTCAATCAAGTGACTACCTTGGTTTAAAAGATAAGGTACAGACCACACCACTATTAACGCTTTCATTTGTTGCCTTTAGATTTTGACGTCCAATTCATTCAGCTGCATATATCCAACCTTTTACCATCTGTTTTTTCTGACCTGGTCATACACCGGGTTTCTCACATCATAAAACAAAACCCTTCTCAGTCTAAACCGACCCTACAAATTACAATCCCCCAATTTTTCATGATTAAGATTTACTCTATTTTACACACTTAAAGGAATTGTTATAGGATTAGTTGGTTTACTGTGTCCCACATCACCCACGGGTGATATATTATTTGTATACCACTATTTAAGGAGGACAATAGCTCCTTGCCAGACATTTAGCAGCGGAGTCTCCCTCCATAGGTAGACTGACACATCTAAACAATAGGAGCGCAGGGGGGTCTTTTTCTTCTATTTTACATTTCTATATAAATTTTTCTCTAAATTTATTGTTCTACATGTCTTTGATAATAAAAAAATGCAACAAGTGAGTATTTATTGGTTTGGGTAAAAGTTATAGCGTTTACAAACTATGGTACAAAAATGTGAATTTCCGCATTTTGAAGCTGCTCTGACTTTCTGAGCACCTGTCATGTTTCCTGAGGGTCTACAATGCCCAGACAGTATAAACACCCCACAAATGACCCCATTTCGGAAAGTAGACACCCTAAGGTATTCGCTGATGGGCATAGTGAGTTCATGGAAGTTTTTATTTTTTTCTTACAATGTCTCATATTCCACTAACTTGTGACAAAAAATAAAATTTTACATGAACTCACCATACCCCTCACGGAATACCTTGGGGTGTCTTCTTTCTAAAATGGGGTCACTTGTGGGGTATTTATACTGCCCTTGCATTTTAGGGGCCCTAAAGCGTGAGAAGTAGTTTGCAATCCAAATGCATAAAAATGCCCTGTGAAATCCTAAAAGTACTCATTGGAATTTGGGCCCCTTTGCGCACCTAGGCTGCAAAAAAGTGTCACACATGTGGTATCGCCGTACTCAGAAGAAGTAGGGCGGGGGCGTGGCCTGACCGAGCTAGATGGCGGCTGCTTGTTAGCAGAGCTCTCGCTACCAGCACCCGTCTAAACCTCATCCTTAGCACTATCCTGACCTCGGCATGAAGATACAGTCAAAGGACTGCATGCAGACTGCACCGGGACGCAGAGAGGACCCGAACTCAAGCCCAGAGATGGACAAATTCCTGAGTAAATTGGCAGCACAGCCGCCGGCGCGACCTTCCAAAATGGCGCCGAAACCTCCCGGCTCGGCTATAGGAGACCAAGCTCTTACCCAGATCCCGGGAGATGAAGGGACATCACACAGTGACGAAAGGTCAGGTCTCACTAGGGAAATCCTTGAGGAGGCTTTACAGCGAGCCCTGGCCCCTCTGGCCGCGGATCTAGGGGCAATCAAAGCGGACGTGCACCACATAGGTGACCGCGTCGAGGCGCTTGAGCAATCGCAAGACGCCATACTAACCTTTAATGCGTCTGTAAAGGATTCCTTGATCTCGCATGCCAGGGCAATGAACACGCTCCTGCTTCAGATGGAAGACCAGGAGAACAGGAATAGAAGAAGGAATATCAGGCTCAGGGGGCTTCCAGAGGCAGAGGATAAGGAAGATCTTTTTAAAGTCATGGACTCCCTCTTTATTACGCTATTAGGCCCAGAGCAAGCGTCACATATTACTGTGGAAAGAGTGCATAGAGCATTGAAACCGAAGCCAATGTCAAGAGACAACCCGAGAGATATAATTTGCGGTATTTTAAGCTTCAGAGACACCGAATTAATACTCCAAGCGGCTAGGAAACAAGGGGAAGTGAAACTTCAAGGAGTACAAGTGCAAGTCTACCAAGACCTAGCTGCATCCACGTTGCAAAAACGGCGCTTACTGAAGCCTCTCACTGATCTCCTGCGGTCGTCCAAATTCCCATACAGATGGCTCTTCCCCATTGGGATTTCAATCACGGTAGGGAACCGCCGTTACACCGTCCGATCACCTGAGGACTTACCACCTGTTTGGGAAGCACTTCAACAACCTTCAGTCGAGATTCCCTCCTGGCTACCCGTCCTGCCCGCGGAGGACCTACCACCGCTCCCCCAGGCGTCTAGATGGATGAAGCCAAAACCCCAGAGATCCGGGAAGAATAAAAGAGCATGGCCGCAAGGAGTCCCGGACTAAGGGTTCATTGTTAATGCATCTCTCTTTTTCTCCCATAGCAGAGTAGCATTATTGACACAGTGGTACTGCGTCCCTGTTAGCTGTTAACTACCCTGACTGGGTTTACCTTGCCTTTTAAAAATGTCCATGATAGTCAGTACCACTGGCACTCTATAGTTTACTAACATCTTGTTTGACGAAGGTGCATGCCCAGCGGGGTGGTTGTGGTGCCTATTGCTATGCTCTGCCATGCTGCTGTGTACTATGCCCTCCTTCTTCAACAAAATGTTGGTCAGGATAGCTTTATTATAGCCCTAGTATTATGGCTTTTTTACAGCTTTAGTATTATAGCTTTATCATAGCTTTATCATAATAGCGGTATTACATATACTAATGTGCACGAGGTTTGGAAGTGGGGTTCTGGGCTGGTTGGGATACACATGGTTTTCACATGTGCAAATCTCTACTCCCTCTCCGGCCCAAAAGGCCGTACTTCTTTGCTATTATTTTTAAGTTATAATTACTGTTTGAATTGGTTTTTCAACTTGTTTAGTTCATCCAAGTGGTCGAGTAAGACAAACGTCCTAAATATGCAAAATATCACCTTTATGGGATGGCTCCATTAACTTTATGCTTTTCCACCTTCAACGTACACGGATGTAACAGCCCTAAAAAACATAGTAGAGTGTTTCAGGTTCTTAGGAGAATTGGTGCGGATATAATACTTCTCCAAGAGACCCACTTCTCTCATTCACATGTTCCCAATCTAGAAAATAGTCCTTTTAATGTGTGGTACCATGCTACTTCCAATAGCTCTGCGGCCAGAGGAGTCAGTATAGGCTTTCGGAGGGGCACCCCTTTTGCTTTACAATCCGCAGTGAAGGATCCAGAGGGGAGATACCTATTACTGAAGGGAGAGATAGGACACGTAACTGTCACAATATGTAATCTCTATGCACCAAACGCGAAGACGGTCGATTGGCTGACTGAAACGTTAGACAAGATTGGTACATTTGCTGCGGGTCTATTGTTAATCGGGGGCGACTTCAATCTAACTCTGAACCCTTTACTTGACTCCTCTGCCCAGAAATCTGCCGTTTCATTCCGGGCTCTAAAAACAGTTCATTCACGTCTTAGATCTTTGCACCTTAGTGATGTCTGGAGGTCGGCGCATGGTGACAGACGTGATTACACTTTCTACTCTAACCCCCACAACTCATACCAGAGGTTAGATTACCTGTTTGTGCAGGATAAATACCTACCGGCTATTAAGTCCTCCACTCTCCACAACATCACGGTCTCTGACCATGCGCCGGTCTCCCTTGTCATCAGCTTTCCTGAATTGAGTAGTAGGGAGTGGACCTGGAGGCTAAATCACACCCTCTTGGATTCACAGTCTAGGGTTGACTCCATATCACAGAAGTTACGGTCATACTTTACTACCAACACAACGCCTGATGTACCCCAGGCAACAATATGGGAGGCGCATAAGGCGGTGATTAGAGGAGAATTTATTGCATTAGGGTCCCACATTAGCAAACTAAGAACGCGTAAAATGTCAGACCTCTTATCACGCATTGCTATTTTAGAATCATCTCACAAACGTTCTGGTGCAATTAGAGACCTAGAGGAGTTAAGGATAGCGAGACGAGAGTTGCAGGAGCTGTTAAACATTAAGGCGTCTAAAGCATACCTAAAAGTGAAACACAAGCGTTACGTTCACGGTAATAGGGGCGGGAAAATAATGACGGCTCTTATTAAAAAACGAGAGGATCAGGCTTTCATTAAGCGCATGAAATCACAAACGGGATCGGTCATGACTGACTCAAGGGATATATCAAAGATCTTTAGAGATTACTACCATAACCTATACAACCTTAAAGAGGAAGAACAGGAGGGGGTACAAACAGACCGGAAAAGGAAGATTGAGGAATTCCTGGGGACACTAAACCTTCCCACCCTAGATGACGCCTCCAAATCATTACTGTTGGCCCCCATCTCATTAGCCGAAGTAAAGAAAGTCCTGAATTCAACACCATCAGGTAAGAGCCCAGGCCCTGATGGGTTCACGGTGGCCTATTATAAAAAGTTTTTTCCGGAATTAGGCCCACACCTAGTAAGCTTTTTCAACGCCCTTTTATGCGGTTCCCCTATAGCCAATCAGGCCCTAGAAGCACATATAATAGTGTTGCCTAAGCCAGGTAAAGATGTCGAAGTTCCCTCTAGCTACAGGCCAATCTCTCTGCTAAATGCAGACATCAAACTATGGGCCAAAGTCTTGGCCAATAGGCTATCGCCCCTACTCCCAGGGATTGTATCCCCCGAACAATCAGGCTTTGTGGGGGGCAGGGAATGCAGAGACAGCACCTTTAGAGTTCTTCAGACTCAACAATTTGCCTTAAAACAGGGGAAGAAGCTTGTATTCCTCAGTACCGATGCCGAAAAGGCGTTTGATAGAGTGGCCTGGGATTATATGGAAGCCACACTACATAAGTTTGGCCTCCCCCCCAATTCGCGGGGGCGGTGCTGTCTCTGTATTCTAACCCCTCCGCAAAAGTTCAGGTAAATGGAATCTTGTCACCTCCTTTTAAAATTCTAAACGGGACACGTCAGGGATGCCCGCTTTCGCCCACTTTATTCATCCTGTGCTTAGAGACTTTTTTACAATCCCTGAGACAAGATCCTGAGATTCAGGGGCTCACAATAGGCAAGGACGTACACACTGTCGCCGCATTCGCAGACGACATGCTCATATTTATGACTAACCCTGAAAAGGCACTCCCATCCCTCTTACGACAGTTAAAAGTATATGGAGCCCTTTCCAATTTCAAGATTAACCTTGCCAAATGCACGGCAATGGGTATTAACATTTCTCACACATCTATCACGAAATTGGAGAGGGATTTCCCGTTTGAGTGGAATAACTCCCACATAAAGTACCTAGGTATTAACATAACCAAAGACCCTAGCTTATTATTCCACAAGAACTACATATCTTTATTCGATAGCATAAAACAGCAACTAGTTGATATAAAAATCCCCTTCTTATCCTGGTTGGGGAGAAAAAATTTACTGAAGACCTATGTACTTCCTAGAATATTATATACACTTCAGACCTTGCCCATACCCCTTCCTCAATCTTTCCTAGCAAGAATCCGAAGTCTATTCTCCTCTTTTGTATGGGGGGGCTGTAGGCCCAGGTTAGCATATAAGATCCTCACAAAACCCATATTTAAAGGTGGATTCGGTCTCCCTGATGTTGCAGCATATTATAGAGCTGTCCAGCTTAGGCTGCATTCCGAACTTAGCAGTCCTACAAATACAAAACTCGGCTGTAAGATAGCTAGGACTATACTAGGCCCTAGAGGAATGGCAGCTTTATGGGACCCAAAACTAGTGACGAACCACATCATAAGTAAAAGGGGTCTAAATCCTCTACAAGGAGTTATGGTCACTTGGTCAAAGATATCACCGCTTCTGCGTAACTCCCCATGCATGTCTCCGCACACTCCCATTTGCTACGTCCCGTATTTGGTCACTCAGGGATTCCAAGATGATTTAGGTTTATGGAAGGCAATGGGTAATGTAGCAATCGGAGATATCCTGAAAAAAAGATCAATCCCCTCTGCTCAAAGTTTGTCAAGGTGCTTTCCTCATATCCCATGGTCGTCCACTCAATATTTGCAGTTCCAAAAGATATGCAATCTGTACTTGGCGTGTACCCCTAGTAAACTAGACCCCACTTGGTACGACACTTGCCTGCTAAGTCAGGGGAACAAGAAAGGAGCTATATCTAAGATATACAATAAGTTAATGGAGGAAGAGGGCCAAGATAAGCCTTGGTTTATTTCCCACTGGGAAAGAGACCTTAATACCACATTTGATAAGGGAATGGTAGAAAGGATTCTGTGTCATTCACATGGATATTCTAGGTGCATTAGGATCCAAGAAAATGCATTTAAATTAGTATCTAGGTGGTATAATACGCCAGCAAAATTGCATGCCATGGATCCCTCGTATACGGAACAATGTTGGAGATGCAAAAGTACTAGTGGCACTCTATTGCACATCTGGTGGACCTGCCCCTTGATAAAACCATATTGGGAATTGATTTCTAGGAACATATTGGAAATCATTCCTACCTCATCCCCACTGACCCCCTTAGTGGTCCTGTTAAATCTCCCTAATGAAAAAGTCATTCTCACCAAACACTCTCTATTGTCATCCCTTATAGCTGCAGCAAAGCTCCTAGTTCCAGTCCACTGGCTCACCAATAAAATTCCAACAATTGGGGACTGGGTCAACAAAGTTCAGGAAATCCGCTTACTAGAGGAGTTGTCCAGCTGGGAATCTTTATCACACGAAAAACACCTGAAAATATGGGCTCCATGGCTGCGATGGCAAGCTAAAAATCAAAACGCTTTAGTACTGGGAGTGTCATCTAGTCTCACGGACAGTGATTAGAGTTTATTGTATTTATAAGTGCATTATACATTCTGCCAACTAATTGAATATGACCTGGTTTGTTGGCGCCGAGTGACAGAGGGGGAGTTTGACCCTGACTTCCTTCCCTTTACTATCTACAACATGGGTTGTTGCTCAAAAGAGGCCTTAATATTAAAATAATAGTAGTAGCTTTCTTTTACACCATAATCTTACGATTATCAGTGTTACATCCTATGTATTATTGCATTAACATGTCTGAAAGTATGCTATAATTTACAATGTATATGTCATCTTATACTTACCTCACGAGTCGTATTGTCTTATACATCTAAATATCTATTATGATATACACTGACCCAAGGATGTAATGTTCATGTTTGTTAATATTTCACGAATATGTCATGCACTTTATTTTCATGGATTTGTAAATCGCAGAAATTCTTAAATAAAGATTTGTTTAAAAAAAAAAGAAGAAGTAGGGCAATGTGTTTTGGAGTGTATTTTTACATATACCCATGCTGGGTGAGATAAATATCTCTGTAAAAGACAACTTTTCCCATTTTTTTATACAAAGTTGTCATTTTACAGAGATATTTCTCTCACCCAGCATGGGTATATGTAAAAAGACACCCCAAAACACATTGCCCTACTTCTCCTGAGTACGGTGATACCATATGTGTGACACTTTTCTGCAGCCTAGGTGCGCAAAGGGGCCCAAATTCCAATGAATACCTTTTAGGAGGGCATTTTTAGACATTTGGATTCCAGACGTCTTCTCACGCTTTAGGGCCCCTAAAATGCCAGGGCAGTATAAATACCCCACATGTGACCCCATTTTGGAAAGAAGACACCCCAAGGTATTCCGTGAGGGGCATGGTGAGTTCATGTATGATTGAATTTTTTTTCACAAGTTAGCGGAAAATGACATTTTCCCACTGACTCACTATGCCCCTTAGTGAATACCTTGGGGTGTCTACTTTCCGAAATGGGGTTATTTGTGGGGTGTGTTTACTGTTCTGGCATTTTGGGCGGGGCTAAATTGTGAGCAACCCTGTAAAGCCTAAAGGTACTCGTTGGACTTTCTGGCCCCTTTACGCACCTAGGCTGCAAAAAAGTGTCACACATGTGATATCGCCGTACTCAGGAAAGTAGGGCAATGTGTTTTGGGGTGTATTTTTACATATACCCATGCTGGGTGAGAGAAATATCTCTGTAATTGACAACTTTTTACATTTTTTTATACAAAGTTGTCAATTTACAGAGATATTTCTCTCACCCAGCATGGGTATATGTAAAAATACACCCCAAAACACATTGCCCTACTTCTCCTGAGTACGGCGATACCACGTGTGACACTTTTTTGCAGCCAAGATGCGCAAAGGAGCCCAAATTCCAATGAGTTCCTTTAGGATTTCACAGGGCATTTTTACGCATTTGGATTCTGTCACCTGCATATAGCCATATAAAGTGCTTAAATTGTCCTATAGCACACCTATCCATGAATGTGATGGTACCTTTGTATTTTTCTTTACACTTACAGAGGCTGGAAAAACTGGAAAAACGAACTTTGAGTCATATGCAAATGAGCACTCGCAAGTGCCCAGGGGAGGCGTTGACTGTGTTGGAGCCCAGGCTGCTCTGCCTTTTTTCATTGTTTCCCCACCCCAGCCTCTGCCTATGCCCGCCCTCCTATTCCCTTCGGTCCGGCCGAGATCCCGCACCTGCTCATTGCCTCGCCGGGCCGGGGCATGCACACTGCAATGCCCATTGTTGGCACAGCATCGCTTTAACTACTGCAGCGAACGCCGCGAAACCAGCGGCAATGTGGCGTTTGCCGGCGCATGCGCAGTAGTTAAAGCGATTCCGTGCCCACAATGGGCATCACAGTGCGCATGCTCTGGCCCGGGGGGGCAGTGTGCAGGTGCGGGAGCTCGGCCGGACTGAAGGATGACACAAGGGAATAGGAGGGCGGGCATAGGCAGAGGCTGGGGCGGTGAAACAATGAAAAAAGGCAGAGCAGCCTGGGCACCAACACAGTAAACGCCGCCCCTGGGTACTTGCGAGTGTGCATTTGCATATGAATCAAAGTTCGTTTTTTCCAGCTTCTGCAAGTCTAAAGAAAATAACAAAGGTACCATTACATATGGCCATATGGTGGTGACAGAATCCCTTTAATATAACTTATAATGTTATAGAACTTTTAACACTAAGATCAAGTGTCTTCTTGTACATATGTGGCACATTAGTATTATAAGGCCTCAAAATTATCCTTATCCTTAACATACTTTAGACAAATTTCCTTTAGCTCATTTCCAGTATAAATGTTAGATATATAATTGTCAACACAAATAATGAAATATGTTGTATAATCCTACAATATATCTGACATGTCATTATAAGTAATATGACCTCTTTTAACTAGTATTTTTTTATTCATTTCTAACTCAAATATTGTATGCTCGGTCTTAGGATTGCATTCATACATACTCACATGGCACCTACTCACATAACACAGCAGCTGCTCACATCACTCTTACATCATCACACGCTCATATAGCCAATTAACTTTAATTGATAAAATGATGTAATAGAACCCAAACGTAGGTATATTTTGTAATGCGCATTATTAAAAAAAATTCAGTTATAAACCTGAAATACTTCATTTGTGGGCCACAAATAAACAATAATTTGGTATTTAGAATTTCTAGAATTTGTCCTTTCCATACCATTAACCTATTCATAGACAAAAGATCTCAAATGTCATCATATGCTCTTGTCCATCAACCCATCAACTGACCACATGCTTTTCAACATGGCTGAACACAAGAACCATGCTTCATGCTTCACAATGTAAGTTCAAAGTTTTTATTATCTTACATTTAATATTATTATGTTAGTCAAACATTGTTATATAGATTACTAGATATTCCATGCAATTATGAAAGTTATTTAGTAATGTGGAGAAAATTATTTAGTTATTTAGTAATGAAAGGAAAATTTTGATTTCGGTCAAATGCTGCTTGTCTAAAAAATTTCTACTGGAGAAAAAATAGAAAACAAATAGAAAACAACATTAGATACAACAGAAACATATTTCCCAGCAATATTATCTGTATAAAGAATATATAAAAATTGTATATTTCTTTTCTCTGACCTTCTGCAATATAGAGAGGAATGTTTCTAGACTCAAGACAAGAGAGAATAGGATCATGTTACTTCAATTATAGCTTCTGTCTTCCATACCATAGAATTACAGCCACTAAAACTTTGTTAACTTTATTTCTTATTGCCTTAACACATATATGGACCCAACCTCTATGTGTCCTTGTACAAAAATAGAAAAGAGAGGATGGAGCCATACTTTAAATACATGTTTTATCCTACAATGTGGTGATCTTACAATAAGTATCACATTCCTCTGTATATACTTATGTATACCATATAATAATTATGTCATACATTGTCTCATAATTAATCAAAACTTTTATGTAGCTAACTTTTATTAAAAAAACTAAATCTTATCCTTATCCAGACCAAAACCATGTCCTGAATAGACTTATTTCTAGCCAATGCTTAACCCTCTTTTCATAGCCTCTCTATTAATGAGATCCTGGAATATTCTGCTCAATGTGACTGGTTTAGAAATGTCAAAATCTTTTAGTTCATTTAAGAAATCCATTGACTGCATTTTCTTAATTTTTTTATCAATAATGACAGGATACTCACATTTAAAATCCACCTGGTTTTGAATATCTTTACCTTTGGTCTCTAGACTGGTATCTACCTCAGAAATCTGACCTTGTTCCCTCTGTAGATCCTGCCCTGGAGTCGCTTTATTTGTAGAATCCTGACACTGAGAGTTATTTATAGTTGGTATCTGTGGATTTGTGTGTGTGTCTGGTTTTATCATATGATAGAGTTCAAACATTACATGTAATTTTCTGCGTTTATCATAAAGATTATCTTTGCTTCTTTTACATGTATATGATATTTGGGCCGGATTCTGTCTATTTTTACATCTACCTGTGTTCTCTTTACACTTATGTGTGATGGAGACAAGTCTTGCTTCATTTGCTTCCTCATAATGTCCAGAAACTTTGCAGCCTGAAATAATGTTTGTTTCTCTGATGCCAACACTAGGCTCTAAAAATTTGAACTTTCTGACAAAAATGTGAATGATATGTGAAGGTTTGGCATTCTCAATAAACCTTTTGTATGTCTTTTAAAACATGGACATAAATCCAAATGGATTTCTTTATGCCAATTTTTAATTCCTTTAGAATTTTATATGTGGGAATGCTGTCACTTCTAGTGCACCAAATCAGCTGTTTTAATCTTTGAACATCAGTATGAAAAATCCACAAGTTTGAATCATCATTATCATCAACCTGTTTCATTGCTAGAGTCCTAGAAAAATTTACAGGAAGCCACAATCTAAATAATCAATTCCTTAGTTCATTTGATAATTCAAATTTATCTGTATGGCTCTCAAAAATCTCTGAATTCCTGCACACATGAAGGTTTGCATCATATGTGGGGATTTCTTTGCATATTTTCATTAATTGCTTCTGCAATTTTAATTGTAAGCTGGCCTCATTAATATGCAATGCCTGCTGGTGTATAAACTTGTCATTGTCTACTGACACAAAGTCACCTTCAGCAGAGATCTGCAATGTCTTCTCTTGTTGTACTGACCCTTCTTCATCTATAAGGTTATGGTCACCTTCAGCAGAGGTCATATACTGTATATGTGTTTCATCTCATTCTGCTGAGTTCTCAAATCATCATTATTCTTACTTTCCTCTACTTTATTACCAATTCCACCCTCATTTGATGCATCTTCACAAATCACAGCATGTGTGGTTGGAACTTCACTAGTACAATTATCTGACACTAATCTGTGAAAGACCTTCACCATATGGAAAATATTTCTTATTTTCTCTTTACTGACTAAAATACGCTTACAGTCTATCTTCTTATTTTCCTGTTCACATTCTGCTTATAAACTAAACCATATCGTCTGCAGATCTAACTGTTCACTAGGCATAAACTTAAATTGTAATCTACCCTTATCAGCAATATAATTTATTATTTCCATACTCACAACCTCAGTAGATTCAAAGCTGGGCTTCTGTCATCAGCACTTCTTGGTATGTCTGGCAATTGTTGTCCTCCTTCAGAAGATTAGATTCTCTGACTTATCAAAGCTTGAAAATTCTTTTTGAGTTCACTCTTCCCCCTCTTCAAGCTTGAATATATATACTGTATCGGTATCACACTAGCTCGCCAATTGTAATATATCACCAAATGTAAAATAAATATGTATGAAAAATATAAAGCAGATTTAGTAATCCTCTCCAAATATATCACCTATAATGCTCAAAAAGCTACCACACAAGTAAATATTATCAATTAATCCTTTATTAAACATTCATTTACAATACATTAATAGTATACCTAAAAAATATATATAGCAGCAACCATGGGAACACAGAAGTGTTGCAGAAAGTTAAAAACAGAGTGAGCTCCAGACCATGAGGGACTAGTATATCCACAAATTAGCAGCATCAGACAGGTGGGTCTAATATAGCAAAGTGGACACAAAACGCAATGCACCGCACGGCACAGATCCGTGCAGGGCAGTGTAATCATTGCACACCCCTAAAGTGTGATGCTACTATAGAGAAATGAAATCCATAAAGTCACATATGTATTACTGACCCAGATCGTTTCGCTTCACGCTTCCTCTAGGGGCAAATATAGTGGAGTAAGGAAAACCCAGAGGACTCATTCACCAGGATTCAACAAGATTTATATAAAAAAAAATGAATAATGCGATTTAGGCCTCATGTACACGACAGTTGTTTTTCTCGGTCTCCGTTCCATTTTTTTGCGGATAGGATGGGGACCCATTCATTTCAATGGGTCAGCAAAAAAATGCTGCTAGTTCATCTGTTTGTGTTCCGCATCTGTTGTCCGTGTTTCCCTTCAGCAAGAAAAAAAGTGCATGTCCTACTTTTTTCACATTTGCGGACAAGGATAGGCATTTATTACAAGGGATCTGTGAAAAAAAATGGATCCTCCCCAAAAAACAGATGCCGCATACCTTTTTTTTGCGGATGCACAATTTGCGTCGTGTGCATGAGGCCTTAACAACAGATGTGAGAATGAGAAGACGACCCCTCTTGTCTGTCTCTGTCAGTCATTTATACCATAGATACAGGTGTGTCTAACTAATGTATGGACTTATACAGGGTGGGCCATTTATATGGATACACCTTAATAAAATGGGAATGGTTGGTGATATTAACTTCCTGTTTGTGGCACATTAGTATATGTGAAGTCGGACATTTTGAATCCAACTTTTGTTTTTTCAATAGGAAGAGGGTCATGTGACACATCAAACTTATTGGGAATTTCACAAGAAAAACAATGGTGTGCTTGGTTTTAACGTAACTTTATTCTTTCATGAGTTATTTACAAGTTTCTGACCACTTATAAAATGTGTTCAATGTGCTGCCCATTGTGTTGGATTGTCAATGCAAGCCTCTTCTCCCACTCTTCACACACTGATAGCAACACCGCAGGAGAAATGCTAGCACAGGCTTCCAGTATCCGTAGTTTCAGGTGCTGCACATCTCGTATCTTCACAGCATAGACAATTGCCTTCAAATGACCCCAAAGATAAAAGCCTAAGGGGGTCAGATCGGGAGACATTGGGGGCCATTCAACTGGCCCACGATGACCAATCCACTTTTCAGGAAACTGTTCATCTAGGAATGCTCAGACCTGACACCCATAATGTGGTGGTGGGTGCACCATCTTGCTGGAAAAACTCAGGGAACGTGCCAGCTTCAGTGCATAAAGAGGGAAACACATCATCATGTAACAATTTCGCATATCCAGTGACCCCCTTAGACTTTTATCTTTGGGGTCACCTGAAGGCAATTGTCTATGCTGTTGTAACGGTCGCGTACACACACACACAGGGGGAAGGGAAGTGACCACTGCGCTCCACCCTTACCCCTGGCCCTGCCTACTTGCCTCACGAGTCCTAATGATAGGGGACAACTGGACGGCAATCCCTAACTTGGAATAAGTGCAGGGATGACAGACAACAGGACGTGAACGGACCGAGTCAATACCAGGAAAGCTACAAAGTACAAAGGGAGCAACCAGAGAATTGTCAGGAGAAGCCAGGGTCATAAATACCAGGAGAGCAGCAAAGTACACAAGGAGCAGGCAGAGGATCGTCAGGAATTCAGCAGGAGGTAAGTACGCCAGGAAAGACCAAATCACAGGTGGAACCTAAATTAACAGGCAACCTGTGGCCAGCAGGCTGCCTGTATTTATAGTGGGGAGTGAGGGTCATGTGACGTGGCCAGCGTCACATGACCGACAGACCAACCAGTCGAGCACCGAGTGATCAGCTCGGCGCTCAAGGCAGACTTAGGAGCGGGGAGCCACCCAGCTAGTAACGCCGCCCTGGGAATGAGGTCAAACACAGATCCTCATTCCCAAAGCTAAGCAACAGGTCTGCGGGTAATGGGGGACTGAGTGCACCTTCGGAACCCCGTTACAGTAACCCCCCTTTTACGAGGGGCCACCGGACCCAAGACTTCAGGCGATGGCTTTTCAGGGTGTTCTAAATGAAATTTTCGAACAAGTCTAGGAGCATGAACCTCCCTGGCAGGTACCCAAGATCTCTCTTTAGGTCCATAGCCCTTCCAGTGAATCAGGTACTGAAAGGAATTACGCACCTTCCTGACATCCACTATTTTAGACACCACATACTCGACAGCATCATTAACAAGAACTGGCGGAGGCGAGGCTTTTGATGGTACTACCGGTTCGAAATATTTTTTAAGTAGAGACTTATGGAACACATTATGAATGTGGAATGACTCAGGCAGCTCCAACCTAAAAGATACCGGGTTAATCACTTCCGTGAACTTAAATGGTCCAATAAAACGAGGAGCAAACTTTTTAGAATCTACCTTAAGAGAGAGATTCTTGGAGGACAACCATACCTTATCCCCAACCTGAAAATTCACCCCCCTTGAATGTCTCCTATCGGCCTTGAGTTTCTGAGAACTTTGAGCCTTTCCTAAGTTCGATTGAACCCGGGCCCAAACTGTGCACAGTTCAGAGGAGAGCCTATCCGCCTCAGGGTTATAGGAGGAGACGGATGACCCAGAATGAAAACGGGGATGGAAACCATGGTTACAAAAGAAAGGTGAAACCCCAGCAGAAGAATTGACACGGTTATTCAAAGCAAATTCAGCCAATGGAAGAAAATTCACCCATAATTGCTGGTCATCAGCAACATACGACCTCAAGAATTGTTCGACAGACTGATTAAGGCGTTCAGTCTGCCCATTACTCTCAGGGTGGTAGGCAGAGGAAAAAGACAATGAAATTTTACATTTTTGACAGAAGGCCCTCCAGAATTTGGACACAAACTGCACACCCCTGTCAGAAACAATATTTTCCGGGATACCATGCAATCAAACAATTTCTTTCACAAAAATAGACGCCAAGGTTTTGGCATTCAGGAGTTTAGACAGGGGAATGAAATGGACTATCTTGCTAAACCTATCGACCACTACCCAAACTACAGTCTTACCCTCCGCCGGCGGTAGGTCAGTTATAAAGTCCATCGAGATATGGGACCAAGGTCTACTGGGAATGGGTAGGGGTCGTAGGTTACCAGCAGGGCGAGTCCTAGGTGTCTTGGACCTGGCACAAACCTCACAGGCTGACACGTAGGACTTGACATCCCTAGTTAAAGTGGGCCACCAATAAGATCTAGAAACCAGATCCTTAGTGCCCTCAACACCCGGATGTCCACAAAAGGCAGAATCGTGACACTCACCCAACAGCTGGAGACAAAATTGTACGGGAACAAACAATTTATCTGTTGGGGTGGATACCGGTGCCAGATGTTGTTCAGACCTAATGCGAGCCGAGATATCCTGGGTAAGAGCTGCTAAGAAGATTTTTGCTGGCAGGACGGATTCAGGTGGTACCTCAGTAGGTTGAAAAGCCTGGAAGCTCCGAGATAATGCGTCCGCCTTCACATTTTTACTTCCCGGCCTGAACGTAATGGAAAAATCAAAACGAGTAAAAAAAAGAGGCCATCTGGCTTGACGGAGATTCAACCTCTTAGCAAACTCGAGAAACATAAGGTTTTTATGGTCAGTGACAACAGTTACACAATGCCTTGCCCCCTCCAGAAAATGCCTCCACTCCTCAAATGCCCATTTAATGGCCAGCAGCTCCCTATTCCCTATGTCGTAGTTTCTCTCCATGGGAGAGAATTTCCTGGAGAAGAAGGCACATGGTCTCAGATTAGTGAGGCTAGCAGGACCTTGTGAAAGGACTGCTCCTGCGCCGTCCTCGGACGCATCCACCTCCACAATAAAAGGTTTCTCCTGATCAGGCTGGATCAGAATGGGAGCGCTACTGAATGCCTTTTTTAATTTTTCAAATGAAGAAATGGCCTCAGTAGACCAATTCTCCAAATCCACACCTTTCTTAGTAAGGTCGGTCAACGGTTTAGCAATTACGGAAAAATTCATAATAAATTTACGATAGTAATTGGCGAAACCTAAGAACCATTGTAAGGCCTTTAAGGATGAAGGTCTTACCCATTCCTTAATTGCTAGTACCTTACCAGGATCCATCTTGAAGGCATGAGGAGTCAGAACATTCCCTAGAAACAGAATCTCCTGTACACCAAAGACACATTTCTCTTATTTAGCGGATAGCTGATTCTCCCTCAACACCTCTAATACTTGTTTAACATGAGACACTGTTGTGCCTTTTCATAGGTAAATGCATTCATATCCAATTCATTATTGTCAAAATGGATGTTCATTGCCTTTAAGAGCCATGCTCGACTATAGTTGCAATTTTGTATGTCTTGAGTAGGCCAATTTAAGGTCACACAAAGGTTTATACTCTTCAGTGTTATCCTTCCCATGAATATACCAGTCTGAGAAGATGCCTCCTTATCTACTTTTAAATTTATGACGGGAGGTAAAGATGAGCTCTATGCAAATGGTGATCATTACCTATACAATTAGGCATTTATTAATGAAGCAAAATATATAATATGTATGTATTCATTTAATGAGCCTTAGTTAGTCCTTAGCATAAGACAATCAGTAGGACATATATATATATATATTTGTTTATATTATATTGTTATATGTTACGAAGACAACATGTATCCAGTATATTGTATATATTTCTCATTAGAAGAGTGTCTGTGAAGATTTGTGTTTTGTAACAATTAATCACATCTTTGGTATGACAGAGGAGGTACTGATATCTCTGAGAAAACAAGGGAATTTACGATCCATAAATTAAGTGTGAGAAACTGTCAGAGAGACGCCTAGAGGTCTGTCTCTAATTGCTACAAGTGTCAGAATTAATCCCTATGGCTTTGAATTAAAGCTTCTAAGGTCAAAACGTATATTCAGACTTACATAAGTTAACCCTTTATACTATGATGCAGATAGCTTATACAGCAGTGCCACCTAGGTATGAGTAGGTGACATTACAACAGTAGCACAAGTGCATTCTGGGTAAGGTTATGATGTCACATTTTTTTATCAATGGTCACGCCCATCCGACAATGATTGGAAAGTTCCCAAACTAGGAAGGTGTGTCTAACTGATAAGTTTGTGATCATAAGCCATAGAGAGAGAGGCAGAAAGTAAGAGAAAGTGAGGAGAGAAAGGAGAGAAGGAAGGAGAGGAGAAGTTGAGGTTTATCAAGATGAAAGCCATGGTGAGATGCGCTATGATGGACCACCCAGCTTTCCTAGGAGCAGAAGTGAGATTCCTACTAGGACTTGGTAAGAGACACAGAAAATGATATTTCATTTTATTAAGACTAATTTGATAGTGTGGGTGAAATTATACCATCTAGATTGGCGAATAAATAAATAATTAAATTAATTGATCATCTCCATATTGAGATGTAGTCTTAGGATATTGTGAGGCTTCATTCTACCTGCAGAAGAATCTAGACTTATAATCTAGCAAAGCATTAAATGATTGCTTTTTTTTATATATATATATATATATATATATATATATATTTTGATATTGATAGAACATTCTTCGCCAAGCTAAGTGATGGATTCCCACAGGAAAGATTTGTTTCAAGTCCTTCCCATTTAAGATATGGTCTAGCAAAATCCTAGATCTCTGTTATTTGTCTTGATAGTCTTACCAAAGTTATATGTGTGAAAATAGTCTAGGATGGGGCAGAAGGATACAGTTATCTCTTCTAAGTTATATCCTTGGATGGATTTGCCCCTCTTGAAGTCATGTGATGTGTAGTTGGTTAGAGGGGGGCAGAATGTATTTAGCATTCCATATTGATGTCTAGGATTAGACATGCCCATCCTGATATCATGAGGTTTTCTCTGAACAGAAGTAATGTATATAACTTATGTTCATATTTTGATATCCTAACCTAATAATAGCTTGGTTATAATGTGACAAGTTATTTCCACTCACATGTATTGTTAAGCTTGTAATGCTTTATATTAACGCTATATATATATTCATTTGCATGTATCATTGTGTTTATTTACTTATATATGTTTATAATCTTGTAACCAATAAATCTGCATATTTTTATAATACCTGTGTATTATTGTATAATGCAGAACTACATTTTATCATTAACGTCACCTCACATCAAAAAGAACTTATTATTCTGAGGAAATAGTTGGACTCAGATGTGAATTGTATCAATTAGGTTGTCTACAATTCACCAGGTCATAATTTTAAGAATTTATGACAATTTTTATAAATTTAATTTTTTTATGATTAATTATTTTTATGACCATAATTAATAATTCTTAATTGAATTATTACCCACCGACAACACATGGGATTCGAAGTCAGGAGAGAATATCAAAATGTCGTCAAGATAGACAATAACAAATTTACCTAAGAACTCCCTAAGAATGTCATTCATGAAGTTTTGGAACACAGCTGGGGCATTGCTGAGTCCAAAAGGCATCACCTGATATTCAAAGTGTCCTACCGGAGTATTGAACGTCGTCTTCCATTCGTCTCCCTCCTTGATTCGGATTAGATTGTATGCCCCTTTCAAGTCAATTTTGGAAAACCAGGTTGCCCCCAGAACCTGGTTAAATAAATCCGGAATCAATGGGAGGGATTATCTATTCTAGACAGTGATTTTATTTAATCTCCGGTAATCGATACATGGCCTAAGACCACCATCTTTTTTCTTAACGAAGAAAAACCCCGCCCCCATAGGAGAGACAGAAGGTCTTATATGCCCTTTACCAAGGCTCTCCTTAATATAATCTTCCATGGCCTTGCGTTCGGGCATAGAAAGATTATAAATTCGTCCTTTAGGAAACTTGGCCCCCTCTACTAGCTCTATGGTACAATCAGCCTGTACCACGGACAAGCACGAGTCACACTTAGGCCCCCATCTCACCAACTCCCCATTGGACCAATCTATAGTGGGGTTATGTAGTCGGAGCCAAGGCAACCCTAGTACCACCTCAGCCGGTAGGTTCTCCAGGACTAAAAGCGAACATCTCTCTGAGTGGCACACACCCACGGTTAGAGAAATCTCAGAGGTACATAAGCTCACTGTACCACCAATAAGAGGAGTAGCATCATTAGCCATGACATGGATAGGAGTTGGTAAGGCAAACATAGGAATACCCAATCTTACAGCATACTCAGAGTCAATAAAGCTAGCTGCTGAGCCAGAATCAATAAAGGCCTTACCCGGCCATTTATCTACTCCCAGAGAAATCGTAATGGGTACCGAAAGCTAACATTTAGAAAATTCAGGGTGTACCTGGTCTTTAGGTTGCCTTGCCTTAGGGGACTTGACAGAGAGGACCTTCTTAGGACACTGGTTGATCCAATGGTCAGGATCTCCACAGTAAAAGCATTCTCCACGTCTGCGGCAAAGATTCCCTTGGGTCATGCCAACCTGCATGGATTCCTTGGTGGAGACCTCAGCATTGTCTCTGGGATAGGCCTCTGGCTGGACCACCATCTGGAAAGAGAACTGTTGTTCCTGTCGTCTCTCTCTAACCCTTCGGTCGAGTCGGACAACAAGGGTCATCATCTCCTCTAAGGTCTCTGGAAGTTGATAACTGACCAGAAGATCCTTTAATTTATCAGACAGACCTGACCTGAAATGACTCTTCAGGACTGGTTCGTTCCATCCTGAGGGGACACACCACCTTCTAAATTGGGTGCAATAATCCTCCGCTGGTAGATTGCCCTGAATCAGTGCCTTTAGAGCCGTCTCGGCTACTAGAGCCCTGTCTGGTTCATCATAGAGGGTACCCAGGGCCTGAAAGAACCCCTCCACAGAATATAAACAACTGGCGCCAGCAGGTAAAGAGAACGCCCAGTCCTGGGGATCACTCTGTAATCAGGAAATGATAATGCCCACGCGTTGACTCTCGGGGCCAGAGGACACGGGGCGCAAACGGAAGTAAAGTTTACAATTCTCCTTAAAAGAGAGAAACTTCTTCCGGTCTCCAGAAAAGGGTTCTGGGAGCTTAATCTGGGGCTCAAAATGCAGACTGGAGGCCTGAGGAGTGGAAGAACCTTGCCCTAACTCAAAAGAACTGAGTTTTCCCCCTAACTCCTGCACCCTCTGCGTCAGATTAGAGACATGGTCAGTTAGGGTCACCAGAAGATTCATAATACAGTGGTTATTGGGCCTGTTAATCTATAACGGTCGCGTACACACACACAC
>NW_024400366.1:0-35057 GCF_905171765.1 Bufo bufo
TAGCACCTCTGCAATTGCTCTACCTGCTCCAGGAATCCAAAAGCAGGTTCTAACGCATAATTTCATTGTAGCTATAAACAATAGTGCTCAGAGACTAGAATACATCCATTCTGAATTCTGTGGCTACAATCCTAACCCTTCCCAGCATTTCTTAGCCTTTGAAAAGACAGCTCTGTTTAACTGCAAAACAAAATGGCTGCCTCCAGAAAATCAATATGGCAGCCTCCATGAAAATTTCAATAGATGGAACACTGAGCGTGTCACAATGGAACCCTTCAGCATCCATGGATGATGACATCACAATGGACCCTTGCTGTTTTTCTTCCTGGCAGCAGCCATGATCCTTCATTCTTCAGTCAGGTGTGGATCCATGCACATCAACAGGTATGGGTGCCAATCAACAGGTAAGGGTGCGTGTTTGTGTGTGTCAAAGAAAGGTGTCAGTTTATGGAAAGATTTGTTTGAGGAAAAATTGTCGCTTTTGTGCAAAATGGAATACTGTCCAGCGTCTATTAGCAGGCCCAGAACACAAAAGCCTTCTTATCTGTTTCTGACGGTATGGCCATATAAACTCCAAGAGTACCCCTCTTTACCCTCTGTCGCAACTTGGGGGAAAGAAGCGGCCACCGACGGAGCTATGCCTTTTCTGTTTTTTGCTTTTTGGCCACTGCAATGCAGGTGCAGATCAGTTTATCGTCTGCAACTCACCACCTATCATGAGATACCATACCTTTTATGGAATATTGTAGCTGGCAGAATGAGAATGCGCCTGTGGACCAATCAAAGTTCTGTGCTATTATGGAATGTACTTAGCACCTCTGCAATTGCTCTACCTGCTCCAGGAATCCAAAAGCAGGTTCTAAAGCTGAATTTCATTGTAGCTATAAACAATAGTGCTCAGAGACTAGAATACATCCATTCTGAATTCTGTGGCTACAATCCTAACCCTTCCCAGCATTTCTTAGCCTTTGACATGACAGCTTTGTTTAACTGCAAAACAAAATGGCTGCCTCCAGAAAATCAATATGGCAGCCTCCATGAAAATTTCAATAGATGGAACAGTAAGCGTGTCACAATGGAACCCTTCAGCATCCATGGATGATGACATCACAATGGACCCTTGCTGTTTTTCTTCCTGGCAGCAGCCATGATCCTTCATTCTTCAGTCAGGTGTGGATCCATGCACATCAACAGGTATGGGTGCCAATCAACAGGTAAGGGTGCGTTTTTGTGTGTGTCAAACAAAGGTGTCAGTTTATGGAAAGATTTGTTTGATGAAAAATTGGCGCTTCTGTGCAAAATGGAATACTGTCCAGCGTCTATTAGCAGGCCCAGAATACAAAAGCCTTCTTATCTGTTTCTGACGGTATGGCCATATAAACTCCAAGAGTACCCCTCTTTACCCTCTGTCGCAACTTGGGGGAAAGAAGCGGCCACCGACGGAGCTATGCCTTTTCTGTTTTTTGCTTTTTGGCCACTGCAATGCAGGTGCAGATCAGTTTATTGTCTGCAACTCACCACCTATCATGAGATACCATACCTTTTATGGAATATTGTAGCTGGCAGAATGAGAATGCGCCTGTGGACCAATCAAAGTTCTGTGCTATTATGGAATGTACTTAGCACCTCTGCAATTGCTCTACCTGCTCCAGGAATCCAAAAGCAGGTTCTAACGCATAATTTCATTGTAGCTATAAACAATAGTGCTCAGAGACTAGAATACATCCATTCTGAATTCTGTGGCTACAATCCTAACCCTTCCCAGCATTTCTTATCCATTGAAATGACAGCTCTGTTTAACTGCAAAACAAAATGGCTGCCTCCAGAAAATCAATATGGCAGCCTCCATGAAAATTTCAATAGATGGAACACTGAGCGTGTCACAATGGAACCCTTCAGCATCCATGGATGATGACATCACAATAGACCCTTGCTGTTTTTCTTCCTGGCAGCAGCCATGATCCTTCATTCTTCAGTCAGGTGTGGATCCATGCACATCAACAGGTATGGGTGCCAATCAACAGGTAAGGGTGCATGTTTGTGTGTGTCAAACAAAGGTGTCAGTTTATGGAAAGATTTGTTTAAGGAAAAATTGGCGCTTTTGTGCAAAATGGAATACTGTCCAGCGTCTATTAGCAGGCCCAGAACACAAAAGCCTTCTTATCTGTTTCTGACGGTATGGCCATATAAACTCCAAGAGTACCCCTCTTTACCCTCTGTCGCAACTTGGGGGAAGAAGCGGCCACCGACGGAGCTATGCCTTTTCTGTTTTTTGCTTTTTGGCCACTGCAATGCAGGTGCAGATCAGTTTATCGTCTGCAACTCAACACCTATCATGAGATACCATACCTTTTATGGAATATTGTAGCTGGCAGAATGAGAATGCGCCTGTTGTCCAATCAAAGTTCTGTGCTATTATGGAATGTACTTAGCACCTCTGCAATTGCTCTACCTGCTCCAGGAATCCAAAAGCAGGTTCTAAAGCAGAATTTAATTGTAGCTATAAACAATAGTGCTCAGAGACTAGAATACATCCATTCTGAATTCTGTGGCTACAATCCTAACCCTTCCCAGCATTTCTTAGCCTTTGACATGACAGCTTTGTTTAACTGCAAAACAAAATGGCTGCCTCCAGAAAATCAATATGGCAGCCTCCATGAAAATTTCAATAGATGGAACACTGAGCGTGTCACAATGGAACCCTTCAGCATCCATGGATGATGACATCACAATGGACCCTTGCTGTTTTTCTTCCTGGCAGCAGCCATGATCCTTCATTCTTCAGTCACGTGTGGATCCATGCACATCAACAGGTATGGGTGCCAATCAACAGGTAAGGGTGCGTTTTTGTGTGTGTCAAACAAAGGTGTCAGTTTATGGAAAGATTTGTTTGATGAAAAATTGGCGCTTCTGTGCAAAATGGAATACTGTCCAGCGTCTATTAGCAGGCCCAGAACACAAAAGCCTTCTTATCTGTTTCTGACGGTATGGCCATATAAACTCCAAGAGTACCCCTCTTTACCCTCTGTCGCAACTTGGGGGAAAGAAGCGGCCACCTCCGGAGCTATGCCTTTTCTGTTTTTTGCTTTTTGGCCACTGCAATGCAGGTGCAGATCAGTTTATCGTCTGCAACTCACCACCTATCATGAGATACCATACCTTTTATGGATTATTGTAGCTGGCAGAATGAGAATGCGCCTGTTTTCCAATCAAAGTTCTGTGCTATTATGGAATGTACTTAGCACCTCTGCAATTGCTCTACCTGCTCCAGGAATCCAAAAGCAGGTTCTAACGCATAATTTCATTGTAGCTATAAACAATAGTGCTCAGAGACTAGAATACATCCATTCTGAATTCTGTGGCTACAATCCTAACCCTTCCCAGCATTTCTTAGCCTTTGACATGACAGCTTTGTTTAACTGCAAAACAAAATGGCTGCCTCCAGAAAATCAATATGGCAGCTTCCATGAAAATTTCAATAGATGGAACACTGAGCGTGTCACAATGGAACCCTTCAGCATCCATGGATGATGACATCACAATGGAACCTTGCTGTTTTTCTTCCTGGCAGCAGCCATGATCCTTCATTCTTCAGTCAGGTGTGGATCCATGCACATCAACAGGTATGGGTGCCAATCAACAGGTAAGGGTGCGTGTTTGTGTGTGTCAAAGAAAGGTGTCAGTTTATGGAAAGATTTGTTTAAGGAAAAATTGGCGCTTTTGTGCAAAATGGAATACTGTCCAGCGTCTATTAGCAGGCCCAGAACACAAAAGCCTTCTTATCTGTTTCTGACGGTATGGCCATATAAACTCCAATAGTACCCCTCTTTATCCTCTGTCGCAACTTGGGGGAAAGAAGCGGCCACCGACGGAGCTATGCCTTTTCTGTTTTTTGCTTTTTGGCCACTGCAATGCAGGTGCAGATCAGTTTATCGTCTGCAACTCACCACCTATCATGAGATACCATACCTTTTATGGAATATTGTAGCTGGCAGAATGAGAATGCGCCTGTGGACCAATCAAAGTTCTGTGCTATTATGGAATGTACTTAGCACCTCTGCAATTGCTCTACCTGCTCCAGGAATCCAAAAGCAGGTTCTAACGCAGAATTTAATTGTAGCTATAAACAATAGTGCTCATAGACTAGAATACATCCATTCTGAATTCTGTGGCTGCAATCCTAACCCTTCCCAGCATTTCTTATCCATTGAAATGACAGCTTTGTTTAACTGCAAAACAAAATGGCTGCCTCCAGAAAATCAATATGGGAGCCTCCATGAAAATTTCAATAGATGGAACACTGAGCGTGTCACAATGGAACCCTTCAGCATCCATGGATGATGACATCACAATGGACCCTTGCTGTTTTTCTTCCTGGCAGCAGCCATGATCCTTCATTCTTCAGTCAGGTGTGGATCCATGCACATCAACAGGTATGGGTGCCAATCAACAGGTAAGGGTGCGTTTTTGTGTGTGTCAAACAAAGGTGTCAGTTTATGGAAAGATTTGTTTGAAGGAAAAATTGGCGCTTCTGTGCAAAATGGAATACTGTCCAGCGTCTATTAGCAGGCCCAGAACGCAAAAGCCTTTTATCTTTTTCTAACGGTATGGCCATATAAACTCCAAGAGTACCCCTCTTTACCCTCTGTCGCAACTTGGGGGAAAGAAGCGGCCACCGACGGAGCTATGCCTTTTCTGTTTTTTGCTTTTTGGCCACTGCAATGCAGGTGCAGATCAGTTTATCGTCTGCAACTCACCACCTATCATGAGATACCATACCTTTTATGGATTATTGTAGCTGGCAGAATGAGAATGCGCCTGTTGTCCAATCAAAGTTCTGTGCTATTATGGAATGTACTTAGCACCTCTGCAATTGCTCTACCTGCTCCAGGAATCCAAAAGCAGGTTCTAACGCAGAATTTCATTGTAGCTATAAACAATAGTGCTCAGAGACTAGAATACATCCATGCTGAATTCTGTGGCTACAATCCTAACCCTTCCCAGCATTTCTTATCCATTGAAATGACAGCTCTGTTTAACTGCAAAACAAAATGGCTGCCTCCAGAAAATCAATATGGCAGCCTCCATGAAAATTTCAATAGATGGAACACTGAGCGTGTCACAATGGAACCCTTCAGCATCTATGGATGATGACATCACAATAGACCCTTGCTGTTTTTCTTCCTGGCAGCAGCCATGATCCTTCATTCTTCAGTCAGGTGTGGATCCATGCACATCAACAGGTATGGGTGCCAATCAACAGGTAAGGGTGCGTGTTTGTGTGTGTCAAAGAAAAGGGTCAGTTTATGGAAAGATTTGTTTAAGGAAAAATTGGCGCTTTTGTGCAAAATGGAATACTGTCCAGCGTCTATTAGCAGGCCCAGAATACAAAAGCCTTCTTATCTGTTTCTGACGGTATGGCCATATAAACTCCAAGAGTACCCCTCTTTATTCTCTGTCGCAACTTGGGGGAAAGAAGCGGCCACCGACGGAGATATGCCTTTTCTGTTTTTTGCTTTTTGGCCACTGCAATGCAGGTGCAGATCAGTTTATCGTCTGCAACTCACCACCTATCATGAGATACCATACCTTTTATGGAATATTGTAGCTGGCAGAATGAGAATGCGCCTGTGGACCAATCAAAGTTCTGTGCTATTATGGAATGTACTTAGCACCTCTGCAATTGCTCTACCTGCTCCAGGAATCCAAAAGCAGGTTCTAAAGCAGAATTTCATTGTAGCTATAAACAATAGTGCTCAGAGACTAGAATACATCCATGCTGACTTCTGTGGCTACAATCCTAACCCTTCCCAGCATTTCTTATCCATTGAAATGACAGCTCTGTTTAACTGCAAAACAAAATGGCTGCCTCCAGAAAATCAATATGGCAGCCTCCATGAAAATTTCAATAGATGGAACACTGAGCGTGTCACAATGGAACCCTTCAGCATCCATGGATGATGACATCACAATGGACCCTTGCTGTTTTTCTTCCTGGCAGCAGCCATGATCCTTCATTCTTCAGTCAGGTGTGGATCCATGCACATCAACAGGTATGGGTGCCAATCAACAGGTAAGGGTGCGTTTTTGTGTGTGTCAAACAAAGGTGTCAGTTTATGGAAAGATTTGTTTGATGAAAAATTGGCGCTTCTGTGCAAAATGGAATACTGACCAGCGTCTATTAGCAGGCCCAGAACGCAAAAGCCTTTTATTTTTTTCTAACGGTATGGCCATATAAACTCCAAGAGTACCCCTCTTTACCCTGTGTCGCAACTTGGGGGAAAGAAGCGGCCACCCACGGAGCTATGCCTTTTCTGTTTTTTGCTTTTTGGCCACTGCAATGCAGGTGCAGATCAGTTTATCATCTGCAACTCACCACCTATCATGAGATACCATACCTTTTATGGATTATTGTAGCTGGCAGAATGAGAATGCGCCTGTTGTCCAATCAAAGTTCTGTGCTATTATGGAATGTACTTAGCACCTCTGCAATTGCTCTACCTGCTCCAGGAATACAAAAGCAGGTTCTAACGCAGAATTTCATTGTAGCTATAAATAATAGTGCTCAGAGACTAGAATACATCCATGCTGACTTCTGTGGCTACAATCCTAGCCCTTCCCAGCATTTCTTATCCATTGAAATGACAGCTCTGTTTAACTGCAAAACAAAATGGCTGCCTCCAGAAAATCAATATGGCAGCCTCCATGAAAATTTCAATAGATGGAACACTGAGCGTGTCACAATGGAACCCTTCAGCATCCATGGATGATGACATCACAATAGACCCTTGCTGTTTTTCTTCCTGACAACAGCCATGATCCTTCATTATTCAGTCATGTGTGGATCCATGCACATCAACAGGTATGGGTGCCACTCAACAGGTAAGAGTGCGTTTTTGTGTGTGTCAAACAAAGGTGTCAGTTTATGGAAAGATTTGTTTAAGGAAAAATTGGCGCTTTTGTGCAAAATGGAATACTGTCCAGCGTCTATTAGCAGGCCCAGAACACAAAAGCCTTCTTATCTGTTTCTGACGGTATGGCCATATAAACTCCAAGAGTACCCCTCTTTACCCTCTGTCCAAACTGGGGGATAGAAGTGGCCACCGACGGAGCTATGCCTTTTCTGTTTTTTGCTTTTTGGCCACTGCAATGCAGGTGCAGATCAGTTTATCGTCTGCAACTCACCACCTATCATGAGATACCATACCTTTTATGGATTATTGTAGCTGGCAGAATGAGAATGCGCCTGTTGTCCAATCAAAGTTCTGTGCTATTATGGAATGTACTTAGCACCTCTGCAATTGCTCTACCTGCTCCAGGAATCCAAAAGCAGGTTCTAACGCATAATTTCATTGTAGCTATAAACAATAGTGCTCAGAGACTAGAATACATCCATTCTGAATTCTGTGGCTACAATCCTAACCCTTCCCAGCATTTCTTAGCCTTTGAAATGACAGCTCTGTTTAACTGCAAAACAAAATGGCTGCCTCCAGAAAATCAATATGGCAGCCTCCATGAAAATTTCAATAGATGGAACACTGAGCGTGTCACAATGGAACCCTTCAGCATCCATGGATGATGACATCACAATAGACCCTTGCTGTTTTTCTTCCTGGCAGCAGCCATGATCCTTCATTCTTCAGTCAGGTGTGGATCCATGCACATCAACAGGTATGGGTGCCAATCAACAGGTAAGGGTGCGTGTTTGTGTGTGTCAAAGAAAGGTGTCAGTTTATGGAAAGATTTGTTTAAGGAAAAATTGGCGCTTTTGTGCAAAATGGAATACTGTCCAGCGTCTATTAGCAGGCCCAGAACACAAAAGCCTTCTTATCTGTTTCTGACGGTATGGCCATATAAACTCCAAGAGTACCCCTCTTTACCCTCTGTCGCAACTTGGGGGAAAGAAGCGGCCACCGACGGAGCTATGCCTTTTCTGTTTTTTGCTTTTTGGCCACTGCAATGCAGGTGCAGATCAGTTTATTGTCTGCAACTCACCACCTATCATGAGATACCATACCTTTTATGGAATATTGTAGCTGGCAGAATGAGAATGCGCCTGTGGACCAATCAAAGTTCTGTGCTATTATGGAATGTACTTAGCACCTCTGCAATTGCTCTACCTGCTCCAGGAATCCAAAAGCAGGTTCTAACGCAGAATTTCATTGTAGCTATAAACAATAGTGCTCATAGACTAGAATACATCCATTCTGAATTCTGTGGCTGCAATCCTAACCCTTCCCAGCATTTCTTATCCATTGAAATGACAGCTCTGTTTAACTGCAAAACAAAATGGCTGCCTCCAGAAAATCAATATGGCAGCCTCCATGAAAATTTCAATAGATGGAACACTGAGCGTGTCACAATGGAACCCTTCAGCATCCATGGATGATGACATCACAATGGACCCTTGCTGTTTTTATTCCTGGCAGCAGCCATGATCCTTCATTCTTCAGTCAGGTGTGGATCCATGCACATCAACAGGTATGGGTGCCAATCAACAGGTAAGGGTGCGTTTTTGTGTGTGTCAAACAAAGGTGTCAGTTTATGGAAAGATTTGTTTGATGAAAAATTGGCGCTTCTGTGCAAAATGGAATACTGTCCAGCGTCTATTAGCAGGCCCAGAACGCAAAAGCCTTTTTATTTTTTTTCTAACGGTATGGCCTTATAAACTCCAAGAGTACCCCTCTTTACCCTGTGTCGCAACTTGGGGGAAAGAAGCGGCCACCCACGGAGCTATGCCTTTTCTGGTTTTTGCTTTTTGGCCACTGCAATGCAGGTGCAGATCAGTTTATCATCTGCAACTCACCACCTATCATGAGATATCATACCTTTTATGGATTATTGTAGCTGGCAGAATGAGAATGCGCCTGTTGTCCAATCAAAGTTCTGTGCTATTATGGAATGTACTTAGCACCTCTGCAATTGCTCTACCTGCTCCAGGAATACAAAAGCAGGTTCTAACGCAGAATTTCATTGTAGCTATAAATAATAGTGCTCAGAGACTAGAATACATCCATGCTGACTTCTGTGGCTACAATCCTAACCCTTCCCAGCATTTCTTATCCATTGAAATGACAGCTCTGTTTAACTGCAAAACAAAATGGCTGCCTCCAGAAAATCAATATGGCAGCCTCCATGAAAATTTCAATAGATGGAACACTGAGCGTGTCACAATGGAACCCTTCAGCATCCATGGATGATGACATCACAATGGACCCTTGCTGTTTTTCTTCCTGGCAGCAGCCATGATCCTTCATTCTTCAGTCAGGTGTGGATCCATGCACATCAACAGGTATGGGTGCCAATCAACAGGTAAGGGTGCGTGTTTGTGTGTGTCAAAGAAAGGTGTCAGTTTATGGAAAGATTTGTTTAAGGAAAAATTGGCGCTTTTGTGCAAAATGGAATACTGTCCAGCGTCTATTAGCAGGCCCAGAACACAAAAGCCTTCTTATCTGTTTCTGACGGTATGGCCATATAAACTCCAAGAGTACCCCTCTTTACCCTCTGTCGAAACTTGGGGGAAAGAAGCGGCCACCGACGGAGCTATGCCTTTTCTGGTTTTTGCTTTTTGGCCACTGCAATGCAGGTGCAGATCAGTTTATCGTCTGCAACTCACCACCTATCATGAGATACCATACCTTTTATGGAATATTGTAGCTGGCAGAATGAGAATGCGCCTGTGGACCAATCAAAGTTCTGTGCTATTATGGAATGTACTTAGCACCTCTGCAATTGCTCTACCTGCTCCAGGAATCCAAAAGCAGGTTCTAAAGCAGAATTTCATTGTAGCTATAAACAATAGTGCTCATAGACTAGAATACATCCATTCTGAATTCTGTGGCTACAATCCTAACCCTTCCCAGCATTTCTTATCCATTGAAATGACAGCTCTGTTTAACTGCAAAACAAAATGGCTGCCTCCAGAAAATCAATATGGCAGCCTCCATGAAAATTTCAATAGATGGAACAGTAAGCGTGTCACAATGGAACCCTTCAGCATCCATGGATGATGACATCACAATGGACCCTTGCTGTTTTTCTTCCTGGCAGCATCCATGATCCTTCATTCTTCAGTCACGTGTGGATCCATGCACATCAACAGGTATGGGTGCCAATCAACAGGTAAGGGTGCGTTTTTGTGTGTGTCAAACAAAGGTGTCAGTTTATGGAAAGATTTGTTTGAGGAAAAATTGGCGCTTCTGTGCAAAATGGAATACTGACCAGCGTCTATTAGCAGGCCCAGAACGCAAAAGCCTTTTTATTTTTTTCTAACGGTATGGCCATATAAACTCCAAGAGTACCCCTCTTTACCCTGTGTCGCAACTTGGGGGAAAGAAGCGGCCACCCACGGAGCTATGCCTTTTCTGGTTTTTACTTTTTGGCCACTGCAATGCAGGTGCAGATCAGTTTATCATCTGCAACTCACCACCTATCATGAGATACCATACCTTTTATGGATTATTGTAGCTGGCAGAATGAGAATGCGCCTGTTGTCCAATCAAAGTTCTGTGCTATTATGGAATGTACTTAGCACCTCTGCAATTGCTCTACCTGCTCCAGGAATACAAAAGCAGGTTCTAACGCAGAATTTCATTGTAGCTATAAATAATAGTGCTCAGAAACTAGAATACATCCATGCTGACTTCTGTGGCTAAAATCCTAACCCTTCCCAGCATTTCTTATCCATTGAAATGACAGCTCTGTTTAACTGCAAAACAAAATGGCTGCCTCCAGAAAATCAATATGGCAGCCTCCATGAAAATTTCAATAGATGGAACACTGAGCGTGTCACAATGGAACCCTTCAGCATCCATGGATGATGACATCACAATAGACCCTTGCTGTTTTTCTTCCTGGCAGCAGCCATGATCCTTCATTCTTCAGTCAGGTGTGGATCCATGCACATCAACAGGTATGGGTGCCAATCAACAGGTAAGGGTGCGTGTTTGTGTGTGTCAAAGAAAGGTGTCAGTTTATGGAAAGATTTGTTTAAGGAAAAATTGGCGCTTTTGTGCAAAATGGAATACTGTCCAGCGTCTATAAGCAGGCCCAGAACACAAAAGCCTTCTTATCTGTTTCTGACGGTATGGCCATATAAACTCCAAGAGTACCCCTCTTTACCCTCTGTCGCAACTTGGGGGAAAGAAGCGGCCACCGCCGGAGCTATGCCTTTTCTGTTTTTTGCTTTTTGGCCACTGCAATGCAGGTGCAGATCAGTTTATCATCTGCAACTCACCACCTATCATGAGATACCATACCTTTTATGGATTTTTTTAGCTGGCAGAATGAGAATGCGCTTGTTGTCCAATCAAAGTTCTGTGCTATTATGGAATGTACTTAGCACCTCTGCAATTGCTCTACCTGCTCCAGGAATCCGAAAGAAGGTTCTGACGCAGAATTTCATTGTAGCTATAAACAATAGTGCTCAGAGACTAGAATACATCCATGCTGACTTCTGTGGCTACAATCCTAACCCTTCCCAGCATTTCTTATCCATTGAAATGACAGCTCTGTTTAACTGCAAAACAAAATGGCTGCCTCCAGAAAATCAATATGGCAGCCTCCATGAAAATTTCAATAGATGGAACACTGAGCATGTCACAATGGAACCCTTCAGCATCCATAGGTGATGACATCACAATAGACCCTTGCTGTTTTTCTTCCTGGCAGCAGCCATGATCCTTCATTCTTCAGTCAGGTGTGGATCCATGCACATCAACAGGTATGGGTGCCAATCAACAGGTAAGGGTGCGTGTTTGTGTGTGTCAAAGAAAGGTGTCAGTTTATGGAAAGATTTGTTTAAGGAAAAATTGGCGCTTTTGTGCAAAATGGAATACTGTCCAGCGTCTATTAGCAGGCCCAGAATACAAAAGCCTTCTTATCTGTTTCTGACGGTATGGCCATATAAACTCCAAGAGTACCCCTCTTTATTCTCTGTCGCAACTTGGGGGAAAGAAGCGGCCACCGACGGAGAATATGCCTTTTCTGTTTTTTCCTTTTTGGCCACTGCAATGCAGGTGCAGATCAGTTTATCGTCTGCAACTCAACACCTATCATGAGATACCATACCTTTTATGGTTTATTGTAGCTGGCAGAATGAGAATGCGCCTGTTGTCCAATCAAAGTTCTGTGCTATTATTGAATGTACTTAGCACCTCTGCAATTGCTCTACCTGCTCCAGGAATCCAAAAGCAGGTTCTAATGCAGAATTTCATTGTAGCCATAAACAATAGTGCTCAGAGACTATAATACATCCATGCTGAATTCTGTGGCTACAATCCTAACCCTTCCCAGCATTTCTTATCCATTGAAATGACAGCTCTGTTTTACTGCAAAACAAAATGGCTGCCTCCAGAAAATCAATATGGCAGCCTCCATGAAAATTTCAATAGATGGAACAGTAAGCGTGTCACAATGGAACCCTTCAGCATCCATGGATGATGACATCACAATGGACCCTTTCTGTTTTTCTTCCTGGCAGCAGCCATGATCCTTCATTCTTCAGTCAGGTGTGGATCCATGCACATCAACAGGTATGGGTGCCAATCAACAGGTAAGGGTGCGTTTTTGTGTGTGTCAAACAAAGGTGTCAGTTTATGGAAAGATTTGTTTGATGAAAAATTGGCGCTTCTGTGCAAAATGGAATACTGACCAGCGTCTATTAGCAGGCCCAGAACGCAAAAGCCTTTTTATTTTTTTCTAACGGTATGGCCATATAAACTCCAAGAGTACCCCTCTTTACCCTGTGTCGCAACTTGGGGGAAAGAAGCGGCCACCCACGGAGCTATGCCTTTTCTGGTTTTTGCTTTTTGGCCACTGCAATGCAGGTGCAGATCAGTTTATCATCTGCAACTCACCACCTATCATGAGATACCATACCTTTTATGGATTATTGTAGCTGGCAGAATGAGAATGCGCCTGTTGTCCAATCAAAGTTCTGTGCTATTATGGAATGTACTTAGCACCTCTGCAATTGCTCTACCTGCTCCAGGAATACAAAAGCAGGTTCTAACGCAGAATTTCATTGTAGCTATAAATAATAGTGCTCAGAAACTAGAATACATCCATGCTGACTTCTGTGGCTAAAATCCTAACCCTTCCCAGCATTTCTTATCCATTGAAATGACAGCTCTGTTTAACTGCAAAACAAAATGGCTGCCTCCAGAAAATCAATATGGCAGCCTCCATGAAAATTTCAATAGATGGAACACTGAGCGTGTCACAATGGAACCCTTCAGCATCTATGGATGATGACATCACAATAGACCCTTGCTGTTTTTCTTCCTGGCAGCAGCCATGATCCTTCATTCTTCAGTCAGGTGTGGATCCATGCACATCAACAGGTATGGGTGCCAATCAACAGGTAAGGGTGCGTGTTTGTGTGTGTCAAACAAAGGTGTCAGTTTATGGAAAGATTTGTTTAAGGAAAAATTGGCGCTTTTGTGCAAAATGGAATACTGTCCAGCGTCTATTAGCAGGCCCAGAACACAAAAGCCTTTTATCTGTTTCTGACGGTATGGCCATATAAACTCCAAGAGTACCCCTCTTTACCCTCTGTCGCAACTTGGGGGAAAGAAGCGGCCACCGCCGGAGCTATGCCTTTTCTGTTTTTTGCTTTTTGGCCACTGCAATGCAGGTGCAGATCAGTTTATCGTCTGCAACTCACCACCTATCATGAGATACCATACCTTTTATGGATTATTGTAGCTGGCAGAATGAGAATGCGCCTGTTGTCCAATCAAAGTTCTGTGCTATTATGGAATGTACTTAGCACCTCTGCAATTGCTCTACCTGCTCCAGGAATCCAAAAGCAGGTTCTAACGCATAATTTCATTGTAGCTATAAACAATAGTGCTTAGAGACTAGAATACATCCATTCTGAATTCTGTGGCTACAATCCTAACCCTTCCCAGCATTTCTTAGCCTTTGACATGACAGCTTTGTTTAACTGCAAAACAAAATGGCTGCCTCCAGAAAATCAATATGGCAGCCTCCATGAAAATTTCAATAGATGGAACACTGAGCGTGTCACAATGGAACCCTTCAGCATCCATGGATGATGACATCACAATAGACCCTTGCTGTTTTCCTTCCTGGCAGCAGCCATGATCCTTCATTCTTCAGTCAGGTGTGGATCCATGCACATCAACAGGTATGGGTGCCAATCAACAGGTAAGGGTGCGTGTTTGTGTGTGTCAAACAAAGGTGTCAGTTTATGGAAAGATTTGTTTAAGGAAAAATTGGCGCTTTTGTGCAAAATGGAATACTGTCCAGCGTCTATTAGCAGGCCCAGAACACAAAAGCCTTCTTATCTGTTTCTGACGGTATGGCCATATAAACTCCAAGAGTACCCCTCTTTACCCTCTGTCGCAACTTGGGGGAAAGAAGCGGCCACCGACGGAGCTATGCCTTTTCTGTTTTTTGCTTTTTGGCCACTGCAATGCAGGTGCAGATCAGTTTATCGTCTGCAACTCACCACCTATCATGAGATACCATACCTTTTATGGATTATTGTAGCTGGCAGAATGAGAATGCGCCTGTTGTCCAATCAAAGTTCTGTGCTATTATGGAATGTACTTAGCACCTCTGCAATTGCTCTACCTGCTCCAGGAATCCAAAAGCAGGTTCTAATGCATAATTTCATTGTAGCTATAAACAATAGTGCTCAGAGACTAGAATACATCCATGCTGACTTCTGTGACTGCAATCCTAACCCTTCCCAGCATTTCTTATCCATTGAAATGACAGCTCTGTTTAACTGCAAAACAAAATGGCTGCCTCCAGAAAATCAATATGGCAGCCTCCATGAAAATTTCAATAGATGGAACACTGAGCGTGTCACAATGGAACCCTTCAGCATCCATGGATGATGACATCACAATAGACCCTTGCTGTTTTTCTTCCTGGCAGCAGCCATGATCCTTCATTCTTCAGTCAGGTGTGGATCCATGCACATCAACAGGTATGGGTGCCAATCAACAGGTAAGGGTGCGTTTTTGTGTGTGTCAAACAAAGGTGTCAGTTTATGGAAAGATTTGTTTGATGAAAAATTGGCGCTTTTGTGCAAAATGGAATACTGTCCAGCGTCTATTAGCAGGCCCAGAATACAAAAGCCTTCTTATCTGTTTCTGACGGTATGGCCATATAAACTCCAAGAGTACCCCTCTTTACCCTCTGTCGCAACTTGGGGGAAAGAAGCGGCCACCGACGGAGCTATGCCTTTTCTGTTTTTTGCTTTTTGGCCACTGCAATGCAGGTGCAGATCAGTTTATCGTCTGCAACTCACCACCTATCATGAGATACCATACCTTTTATGGATTTTTTTAGCTGGCAGAATGAGAATGCGCCTGTTGTCCAATCAAAGTTCTGTGCTATTATGGAATGTACTTAGCACCTCTGCAATTGCTCTACCTGCTCCAGGAATCCGAAAGAAGGTTCTGACGCAGAATTTCATTGTAGCTATAAACAATAGTGCTCAGAGACTAGAATACATCCATGCTGACTTCTGTGGCTACAATCCTAACCCTTCCCAGCATTTCTTATCCATTGAAATGACAGCTCTGTTTAACTGCAAAACAAAATGGCTGCCTCCAGAAAATCAATATGGCAGCCTCCATGAAAATTTCAATAGATGGAACACTGAGCATGTCACAATGGAACCCTTCAGCATCCATGGATGATGACATCACAATAGACCCTTGCTGTTTTTCTTCCTGGCAGCAGCCATGATCCTTCATTCTTCAGTCAGGTGTGGATCCATGCACATCAACAGGTATGGGTGCCAATCAACAGGTAAGGGTGCGTGTTTGTGTGTGTCAAAGAAAGGTGTCAGTTTATGGAAAGATTTGTTTAAGGAAAAATTGGCGCTTTTGTGCAAAATGGAATACTGTCCAGCGTCTATTAGCAGGCCCAGAATACAAAAGCCTTCTTATCTGTTTCTGACGGTATGGCCATATAAACTCCAAGAGTACCCCTCTTTATTCTCTGTCGCAACTTGGGGGAAAGAAGCGGCCACCGACGGAGAATATGCCTTTTCTGTTTTTTGCTTTTTGGCCACTGCAATGCAGGTGCAGATCAGTTTATCGTCTGCAACTCAACACCTATCATGAGATACCATACCTTTTATGGTTTATTGTAGCTGGCAGAATGAGAATGCGCCTGTTGTCCAATCAAAGTTCTGTGCTATTATTGAATTTACTTAGCACCTCTGCAATTGCTCTACCTGCTCCAGGAATCCAAAAGCAGGTTCTAATGCAGAATTTCATTGTAGCTATAAACAATAGTGCTCAGAGACTAGAATACATCCATGCTGACTTCTGTGGCTACAATCCTAACCCTTCCCAGCATTTCTTATCCATTGAAATGACAGCTCTGTTTAACTGCAAAACAAAATGGCTGCCTCCAGAAAATCAATATGGCAGCCTCCATGAAAATTTCAATAGATGGAACAGTAAGCGTGTCACAATGGAACCCTTCAGCATCCATGGATGATGACATCACAATGGACCCTTGCTGTTTTTCTTCCTGGCAGCAGCCATGATCCTTCATTCTTCAGTCAGGTGTGGATCCATGCACATCAACAGGTATGGGTGCCAATCAACAGGTAAGGGTGCGTTTTTGTGTGTGTCAAACAAAGGTGTCAGTTTATGGAAAGATTTGTTTGATGAAAAATTGGCGCTTCTGTGCAAAATGGAATACTGACCAGCGTCTATTAGCAGGCCCAGAACGCAAAAGCCTTTTTATTTTTTTCTAACGGTATGGCCATATAAACTCCAAGAGTACCCCTCTTTACCCTGTGTCGCAACTTGGGGGAAAGAAGCGGCCACCCACGGAGCTATGCCTTTTCTGGTTTTTGCTTTTTGGCCACTGCAATGCAGGTGCAGATCAGTTTATCATCTGCAACTCACCACCTATCATGAGATACCATACCTTTTATGGATTATTGTAGCTGGCAGAATGAGAATGCGCCTGTTGTCCAATCAAAGTTCTGTGCTATTATGGAATGTACTTAGCACCTCTGCAATTGCTCTACCTGCTCCAGGAATACAAAAGCAGGTTCTAACGCAGAATTTCATTGTAGCTATAAATAATAGTGCTCAGAAACTAGAATACATCCATGCTGACTTCTGTGGCTAAAATCCTAACCCTTCCCAGCATTTCTTATCCATTGAAATGACAGCTCTGTTTAACTGCAAAACAAAATGGCTGCCTCCAGAAAATCAATATGGCAGCCTCCATGAAAATTTCAATAGATGGAACACTGAGCGTGTCACAATGGAACCCTTCAGCATCCATGGATGATGACATCACAATAGACCCTTGCTGTTTTTCTTCCTGGCAGCAGCCATGATCCTTCATTCTTCAGTCAGGTGTGGATCCATGCACATCAACAGGTATGGGTGCCAATCAACAGGTAAGGGTGCGTGTTTGTGTGTGTCAAAGAAAGGTGTCAGTTTATGGAAAGATTTGTTTAAGGAAAAATTGGCGCTTTTGTGCAAAATGGAATACTGTCCAGCGTCTATTAGCAGGCCCAGAACACAAAAGCCTTCTTATCTGTTTCTGACGGTATGGCCATATAAACTCCAAGAGTACCCCTCTTTACCCTCTGTCGCAACTTGGGGGAAAGAAGCGGCCACCGACGGAGCTATGCCTTTTCTGTTTTTTGCTTTTTGGCCACTGCAATGCAGGTGCAGATCAGTTTATTGTCTGCAACTCACCACCTATCATGAGATACCATACCTTTTATGGAATATTGTAGCTGGCAGAATGAGAATGCGCCTGTGGACCAATCAAAGTTCTGTGCTATTATGGAATGTACTTAGCACCTCTGCAATTGCTCTACCTGCTCCAGGAATCCAAAAGCAGGTTCTAAAGCAGAATTTCATTGTAGCTATAAACAATAGTGCTCATAGACTAGAATACATCCATTCTGAATTCTGTGGCTGCAATCCTAACCCTTCCCAGCATTTCTTATCCATTGAAATGACAGCTCTGTTTAACTGCAAAACAAAATGGCTGCCTCCAGAAAATCAATATGGCAGCCTCCATGAAAATTTCAATAGATGGAACAGTAAGCGTGTCACAATGGAACCCTTCAGCATCCATGGATGATGACATCACAATGGACCCTTGGTGTTTTTCTTCCTGGCAGCAGCCATGATCCTTCATTCTTCAGTCAGGTGTGGATCCATGCACATCAACAGGTATGGGTGCCAATCAACAGGTAAGGGTGCGTGTTTGTGTGTGTCAAACAAAGGTGTCAGTTTATGGAAAGATTTGTTTAAGGAAAAATTGGCGCTTTTGTGCAAAATGGAATACTGTCCAGCGTCTATTAGCAGGCCCAGAACGCAAAAGCCTTTTATCTGTTTCTGACGGTATGGCCATATAAACTCCAAGAGTACCCCTCTTTACCCTCTGTCGCAACTTGGGGGAAAGAAGCGGCCACCCACGGAGCTATGCCTTTTCTGTTTTTTGCTTTTTGGCCACTGCAATGCAGGTGCAGATCAGTTTATCGTCTGCAACTCACCACCTATCATGAGATACCATACCTTTTATGGATTATTGTAGCTGGCAGAATGAGAATGCGCCTGTTGTCCAATCAAAGTTCTGTGCTATTATGGAATGTACTTAGCACCTCTGCAATTGCTCTACCTGCTCCAGGAATACAAAAGCAGGTTCTAACGCAGAATTTCATTGTAGCTATAAATAATAGTGCTCAGAAACTAGAATACATCCATGCTGACTTCTGTGGCTACAATCCTAACCCTTCCCAGCATTTCTTATCCATTGAAATGACAGCTCTGTTTAACTGCAAAACAAAATGGCTGCCTCCAGAAAATCAATATGGCAGCCTCCATGAAAATTTCAATAGATGGAACACTGAAGCGTGTCACAATGGAACCCTTCAGCATCCATGGATGATGACATCACAATGGACCCTTGCTGTTTTTCTTCCTGGCAGCAGCCATGATCCTTCATTCTTCAGTCAGGTGTGGATCCATGCACATCAACAGGTATGGGTGCCAATCAACAGGTAAGGGTGCGTTTTTGTGTGTGTCAAACAAAGGTGTCAGTTTATGGAAAGATTTGTTTGATGAAAAATTGGCGCTTCTGTGCAAAATGGAATACTGACCAGCGTCTATTAGCAGGCCCAGAACGCAAAAGCCTTTTTATTTTTTTCTAACGGTATGGCCATATAAACTCCAAGAGTACCCCTCTTTACCCTGTGTCGCAACTTGGGGGAAAGAAGCGGCCACCCACGGAGCTATGCCTTTTCTGGTTTTTGCTTTTTGGCCACTGCAATGCAGGTGCAGATCAGTTTATCATCTGCAACTCACCACCTATCATGAGATACCATACCTTTTATGGATTATTGTAGCTGGCAGAATGAGAATGCGCCTGTTGTCCAATCAAAGTTCTGTGCTATTATGGAATGTACTTAGCACCTCTGCAATTGCTCTACCTGCTCCAGGAATACAAAAGCAGGTTCTAACGCAGAATTTCATTGTAGCTATAAATAATAGTGCTCAGAAACTAGAATACATCCATGCTGACTTCTGTGGCTAAAATCCTAACCCTTCCCAGCATTTCTTATCCATTGAAATGACAGCTCTGTTTAACTGCAAAACAAAATGGCTGCCTCCAGAAAATCAATATGGCAGCCTCCATGAAAATTTCAATAGATGGAACACTGAGCGTGTCACAATGGAACCCTTCAGCATCTATGGATGATGACATCACAATAGACCCTTGCTGTTTTTCTTCCTGGCAGCAGCCATGATCCTTCATTCTTCAGTCAGGTGTGGATCCATGCACATCAACAGGTATGGGTGCCAATCAACAGGTAAGGGTGCGTGTTTGTGTGTGTCAAAGAAAGGTGTCAGTTTATGGAAAGATTTGTTTAAGGAAAAATTGGCGCTTTTGTGCAAAATGGAATACTGTCCAGCGTCTATAAGCAGGCCCAGAACACAAAAGCCTTCTTATCTGTTTCTGACGGTATGGCCATATAAACTCCAAGAGTACCCCTCTTTACCCTCTGTCGCAACTTGGGGGAAAGAAGCGGCCACCGACGGAGCTATGCCTTTTCTGTTTTTTTTGCTTTTTGGCCACTGCAATGCAGGTGCAGATCAGTTTATCGTCTGCAACTCACCACCTATCATGAGATACCATACCTTTTATGGATTATTGTAGCTGGCAGAATGAGAATGCGCCTGTTGTCCAATCAAAGTTCTGTGCTATTATGGAATGTACTTAGCACCTCTGCAATTGCTCTACCTGCTCCAGGAATCCGAAAGAAGGTTCTGACGCAGAATTTCATTGTAGCTATAAACAATAGTGCTCAGAGACTAGAATACATCCATGCTGACTTCTGTGGCTACAATCCTAACCCTTCCCAGCATTTCTTATCCATTGAAATGACAGCTCTGTTTAACTGCAAAACAAAATGGCTGCCTCCAGAAAATCAATATGGCAGCCTCCATGAAAATTTCAATAGATGGAACACTGAGCGTGTCACAATGGAACCCTTCAGCATCCATGGATGATGACATCACAATGGACCCTTGCTGTTTTTCTTCCTGGCAGCAGCCATGATCCTTCATTCTTCAGTCAGGTGTGGATCCATGCACATCAACAGGTATGGGTGCCAATCAACAGGTAAGGGTGCGTGTTTGTGTGTGTCAAAGAAAGGTGTCAGTTTATGGAAAGATTTGTTTAAGGAAAAATTGGCGCTTTTGTGCAAAATGGAATACTGTCCAGCGTCTATTAGCAGGCCCAGAACACAAAAGCCTTCTTATCTGTTTCTGACGGTATGGCCATATAAACTCCAAGAGTACCCGTCTTTACCCTCTGTCCAAACTGGGGGATAGAAGTGGCCACCGACGGAGCTATGCCTTTTCTGGTTTTTGCTTTTTGGCCACTGCAATGCAGGTGCAGATCAGTTTATCGTCTGCAACTCAACACCTATCATTAGATACCATACCTTTTATGGATTTTTGTAGCTGGCAGAATGAGAATGCGCCTGTTGTCCAATCAAAGTTCTGTGCTATTATGGAATGTACTTAGCACCTCTGCAATTGCTCTACCTGCTCCAGGAATCCAAAAGCAGGTACTAACGCATAATTTCATTGTAGCTATAAACAATAGTGCTCAGAGACTAGAATACATCCATTCTGAATTCTGTGGCTACAATCCTAACCCTTCCCAGCATTTCTTAGCCTTTGACATGACAGCTTTGTTTAACTGCAAAACAAAATGGCTGCCTCCAGAAAATCAATATGGCAGCTTCCATGAAAATTTCAATAGATGGAACACTGAGCGTGTCACAATGGAACCCTTCAGCATCCATGGATGATGACATCACAATGGAACCTTGCTGTTTTCCTTCCTGGCAGCAGCCATGATCCTTCA
Organism: Bufo bufo; assembly: GCF_905171765.1. NCBI lineage: Eukaryota > Metazoa > Chordata > Amphibia > Anura > Bufonidae > Bufo > Bufo bufo. The sequence goes on from NW_024400366.1 coordinate 21,409, forward strand.
TTCTTCAGTCAGGTGTGGATCCATGCACATCAACAGGTATGGGTGCCAATCAACAGGTAAGGGTGCGTGTTTGTGTGTGTCAAAGAAAGGTGTCAGTTTATGGAAAGATTTGTTTAAGGAAAAATTGGCGCTTTTGTGCAAAATGGAATACTGTCCAGCGTCTATTAGCAGGCCCAGAACACAAAAGCCTTCTTATCTGTTTCTGACGGTATGGCCATATAAACTCCAAGAGTACCCCTCTTTACCCTCTGTCGCAACTTGGGGGAAAGAAGCGGCCACCGACGGAGCTATGCCTTTTCTGTTTTTTGCTTTTTGGCCACTGCAATGCAGGTGCAGATCAGTTTATCGTCTGCAACTCACCACCTATCATGAGATACCATACCTTTTATGGATTTTTGTAGCTGGCAGAATGAGAATGCGCCTGTTGTCCAATCAAAGTTCTGTGCTATTATGGAATGTACTTAGCACCTCTGCAATTGCTCTACCTGCTCCAGGAATCCGAAAGAAGGTTCTGACGCAGAATTTCATTGTAGCTATAAACAATAGTGCTCAGAGACTAGAATACATCCATTCTGAATTCTGTGGCTACAATCCTAACCCTTCCCAGCATTTCTTAGCCTTTGACATGACAGCTTTGTTTAACTGCAAAACAAAATGGCTGCCTCCAGAAAATCAATATGGCAGCCTCCATGAAAATTTCAATAGATGGAACACTGAGCATGTCACAATGGAACCCTTCAGCATCCATGGATGATGACATCACAATAGACCCTTGCTGTATTTCTTCCTGGCAGCAGCCATGATCCTTCATTCTTCAGTCAGGTGTGGATCCATGCACATCAACAGGTATGGGTGCCAATCAACAGGTAAGGGTGCGTGTTTGTGTGTGTCAAACAAAGGTGTCAGTTTATGGAAAGATTTGTTTAAGGAAAAATTGGCGCTTTTGTGCAAAATGGAATACTGTCCAGCGTCTATTAGCAGGCCCAGAATACAAAAGCCTTCTTATCTGTTTCTGACGGTATGGCCATATAAACTCCAAGAGTACCCCTCTTTATTCTCTGTCGCAACTTGGGGGAAAGAAGCGGCCACCGACGGAGAATATGCCTTTTCTGTTTTTTGCTTTTTGGCCACTGCAATGCAGGTGCAGATCAGTTTATCGTCTGCAACTCAACACCTATCATGAGATACCATACCTTTTATGGTTTATTGTAGCTGGCAGAATGAGAATGCGCCTGTTGTCCAATCAAAGTTCTGTGCTATTATGGAATGTACTTAGCACCTCTGCAATTGCTCTACCTGCTCCAGGAATCCAAAAGCAGGTTCTAACGCAGAATTTCATTGTAGCTATAAACAATAGTGCTCAGAGACTAGAATACATCCATTCTGAATTCTGTGGCTACAATCCTAACCCTTCCCAGCATTTCTTAGCCTTTGACATGACAGCTTTGTTTAACTGCAAAACAAAATGGCTGCCTCCAGAAAAGCAATATGGCAGCCTCCATGAAAATTTCAATAGATGGAACAGTAAGCGTGTCACAATGGAACCCTTCAGCATCCATGGATGATGACATCACAATGGACCCTTGCTGTTTTTCTTCCTGGCAGCAGCCATGATCCTTCATTCTTCAGTCAGGTGTGGATCCATGCACATCAACAGGTATGGGTGCCAATCAACAGGTAAGGGTGCGTTTTTGTGTGTGTCAAACAAAGGTGTCAGTTTATGGAAAGATTTGTTTGATGAAAAATTGGCGCTTCTGTGCAAAATGGAATACTGACCAGCGTCTATTAGCAGGCCCAGAACGCAAAAGCCTTTTTATTTTTTTCTAACGGTATGGCCATATAAACTCCAAGAGTACCCCTCTTTACCCTGTGTCGCAACTTGGGGGAAAGAAGCGGCCACCCACGGAGCTATGCCTTTTCTGGTTTTTGCTTTTTGGCCACTGCAATGCAGGTGCAGATCAGTTTATCATCTGCAACTCACCACCTATCATGAGATACCATACCTTTTATGGATTATTGTAGCTGGCAGAATGAGAATGCGCCTGTTGTCCAATCAAAGTTCTGTGCTATTATGGAATGTACTTAGCACCTCTGCAATTGCTCTACCTGCTCCAGGAATACAAAAGCAGGTTCTAACGCAGAATTTCATTGTAGCTATAAATAATAGTGCTCAGAAACTAGAATACATCCATGCTGACTTCTGTGGCTAAAATCCTAACCCTTCCCCGCATTTCTTATCCATTGAAATGACAGCTCTGTTTAACTGCAAAACAAAATGGCTGCCTCCAGAAAATCAATATGGCAGCCTCCATGAAAATTTCAATAGATGGAACACTGAGCGTGTCACAATGGAACCCTTCAGCATCCATGGATGATGACATCACAATAGACCCTTGCTGTTTTTCTTCCTGGCAGCAGCCATGATCCTTCATTCTTCAGTCAGGTGTGGATCCATGCACATCAACAGGTATGGGTGCCAATCAACAGGTAAGGGTGCGTGTTTGTGTGTGTCAAAGAAAGGTGTCAGTTTATGGAAAGATTTGTTTAAGGAAAAATTGGCGCTTTTGTGCAAAATGGAATACTGTCCAGCGTCTATTAGCAGGCCCAGAACACAAAAGCCTTCTTATCTGTTTCTGACGGTATGGCCATATAAACTCCAAGAGTACCCCTCTTTACCCTCTGTCGCAACTTGGGGGAAAGAAGCGGCCACCGACGGAGCTATGCCTTTTCTGTTTTTTGCTTTTTGGCCACTGCAATGCAGGTGCAGATCAGTTTATTGTCTGCAACTCACCACCTATCATGAGATACCATACCTTTTATGGAATATTGTAGCTGGCAGAATGAGAATGCGCCTGTGGACCAATCAAAGTTCTGTGCTATTATGGAATGTACTTAGCACCTCTGCAATTGCTCTACCTGCTCCAGGAATCCAAAAGCAGGTTCTAACGCAGAATTTCATTGTAGCTATAAACAATAGTGCTCAGAGACTAGAATACATCCATGCTGACTTCTGTGGCTACAATCCTAACCCTTCCCAGCATTTCTTATCCATTGAAATGACAGCTCTGTTTAACTGCAAAACAAAATGGCTGCCTCCAGAAAATCAATATGGCAGCCTCCATGAAAATTTCAATAGATGGAACAGTAAGCGTGTCACAATGGAACCCTTCAGCATCCATGGATGATGACATCACAATGGACCCTTGCTGTTTTTCTTCCTGGCAGCAGCCATGATCCTTCATTCTTCAGTCAGGTGTGGATCCATGCACATCAACAGGTATGGGTGCCAATCAACAGGTAAGGGTGCGTTTTTGTGTGTGTCAAACAAAGGTGTCAGTTTATGGAAAGATTTGTTTGATGAAAAATTGGCGCTTCTGTGCAAAATGGAATACTGACCAGCGTCTATTAGCAGGCCCAGAACGCAAAAGCCTTTTATTTTTTTCTAACGGTATGGCCATATAAACTCCAAGAGTACCCCTCTTTACCCTGTGTCGCAACTTGGGGGAAAGAAGCGGCCACCCACGGAGCTATGCCTTTTCTGTTTTTTGCTTTTTGGCCACTGCAATGCAGGTGCAGATCAGTTTATCATCTGCAACTCACCACCTATCATGAGATACCATACCTTTTATGGATTATTGTAGCTGGCAGAATGAGAATGCGCCTGTTGTCCAATCAAAGTTCTGTGCTATTATGGAATGTACTTAGCACCTCTGCAATTGCTCTACCTGCTCCAGGAATACAAAAGCAGGTTCTAACGCAGAATTTCATTGTAGCTATAAATAATAGTGCTCAGAGACTAGAATACATCCATGCTGACTTCTGTGGCTACAATCCTAACCCTTCCCAGCATTTCTTATCCATTGAAATGACAGCTCTGTTTAACTGCAAAACAAAATGGCTGCCTCCAGAAAATCAATATGGCAGCCTCCATGAAAATTTCAATAGATGGAACACTGAGCGTGTCACAATGGAACCCTTCAGCATCTATGGATGATGACATCACAATAGACCCTTGCTGTTTTTCTTCCTGGCAGCAGCCATGATCCTTCATTCTTCAGTCAGGTGTGGATCCATGCACATCAACAGGTATGGGTGCCAATCAACAGGTAAGGGTGCGTGTTTGTGTGTGTCAAAGAAAGGTGTCAGTTTATGGAAAGATTTGTTTAAGGAAAAATTGGCGCTTTTGTGCAAAATGGAATACTGTCCAGCGTCTATTAGCAGGCCCAGAACACAAAAGCCTTCTTATCTGTTTCTGACGGTATGGCCATATAAACTCCAAGAGTACCCCTCTTTACCCTCTGTCGCAACTTGGGGGAAAGAAGCGGCCACCGCCGGAGCTATGCCTTTTCTGTTTTTTGCTTTTTGGCCACTGCAATGCAGGTGCAGATCAGTTTATCGTCTGCAACTCACCACCTATCATGAGATACCATACCTTTTATGGATTTTTGTAGCTGGCAGAATGAGAATGCGCCTGTTGTCCAATCAAAGTTCTGTGCTATTATGGAATGTACTTAGCACCTCTGCAATTGCTCTACCTGCTCCAGGAATCCGAAAGAAGGTTCTGACGCAGAATTTCATTGTAGCTATAAACAATAGTGCTCAGAGACTAGAATACATCCATGCTGACTTCTGTGGCTACAATCCTAACCCTTCCCAGCATTTCTTATCCATTGAAATGACAGCTCTGTTTAACTGCAAAACAAAATGGCTGCCTCCAGAAAATCAATATGGCAGCCTCCATGAAAATTTCAATAGATGGAACACTGAGCATGTCACAATGGAACCCTTCAGCATCCATGGATGATGACATCACAATAGACCCTTGCTGTTTTTCTTCCTGGCAGCAGCCATGATCCTTCATTCTTCAGTCAGGTGTGGATCCATGCACATCAACAGGTATGGGTGCCAATCAACAGGTAAGGGTGCGTGTTTGTGTGTGTCAAACAAAGGTGTCAGTTTATGGAAAGATTTGTTTAAGGAAAAATTGGCGCTTTTGTGCAAAATGGAATACTGTCCAGCGTCTATTAGCAGGCCCAGAATACAAAAGCCTTCTTATCTGTTTCTGACGGTATGGCCATATAAACTCCAAGAGTACCCCTCTTTATCCTCTGTCGCAACTTGGGGGAAAGAAGCGGCCACCGACGGAGATATGCCTTTTCTGTTTTTTGCTTTTTGGCCACTGCAATGCAGGTGCAGATCAGTTTATCGTCTGCAACTCACCACCTATCATGAGATACCATACCTTTTATGGATTATTGTAGCTGGCAGAATGAGAATGCGCCTGTTGTCCAATCAAAGTTCTGTGCTATTATTGAATGTACTTAGCACCTCTGCAATTGCTCTACCTGCTCCAGGAATCCAAAAGCAGGTTCTAACGCAGAATTTCATTGTAGCTATAAACAATAGTGCTCAGAGACTAGAATACATCCATGCTGACTTCTGTGGCTACAATCCTAACCCTTCCCAGCATTTCTTATCCATTGAAATGACAGCTCTGTTTAACTGCAAAACAAAATGGCTGCCTCCAGAAAATCAATATGGCAGCCTCCATGAAAATTTCAATAGATGGAACAGTAAGCGTGTCACAATGGAACCCTTCAGCATCCATGGATGATGACATCACAATGGACCCTTGCTGTTTTTCTTCCTGGCAGCAGCCATGATCCTTCATTCTTCAGTCAGGTGTGGATCCATGCACATCAACAGGTATGGGTGCCAATCAACAGGTAAGGGTGCGTTTTCGTGTGTGTCAAACAAAGGTGTCAGTTTATGGAAAGATTTGTTTGATGAAAAATTGGCGCTTCTGTGCAAAATGGAATACTGTCCAGCGTCTATTAGCAGGCCCAGAATACAAAAGCCTTCTTATCTGTTTCTGACGGTATGGCCATATAAACTCCAAGAGTACCCCTCTTTACCCTCTGTCGCAACTTGGGGGAAAGAAGCGGCCACCGACGGAGCTATGCCTTTTCTGTTTTGTTGCTTTTTGGCCACTGCAATGCAGGTGCAGATCAGTTTATCGTCTGCAACTCACCACCTATCATGAGATACCATACCTTTTATGGATTATTGTAGCTGGCAGAATGAGAATGCGCCTGTTGTCCAATCAAAGTTCTGTGCTATTATGGAATGTACTTAGCACCTCTGCAATTGCTCTACCTGCTCCAGGAATCCAAAAGCAGGTTCTAACGCAGAATTTCATTGTAGCTATAAACAATAGTGCTCAGAGACTAGAATACATCCATGCTGAATTCTGTGGCTACAATCCTAACCCTTCCCAGCATTTCTTATCCATTGAAATGACAGCTCTGTTTAACTGCAAAACAAAATGGCTGCCTCCAGAAAATCAATATGGCAGCCTCCATGAAAATTTCAATAGATGGAACACTGAGCGTGTCACAATGGAACCCTTCAGCATCCATGGATGATGACATCACAATGGACCCTTGCTGTTTTTTTTCCTGGCAGCAGCCATGATCCTTCATTCTTCAGTCAGGTGTGTATCCATGCACATCAACAGGTATGGGTGCCAATCAACAGGTAAGGGTGCGTGTTTGTGTGTGTCAAACAAAGGTGTCAGTTTATGGAAAGATTTGTTTGAGAAAAAATTGGCGCTTCTGTGCAAAATGGAATACTGTCCAGCGTCTATTAGCAGGCCCAGAACACAAAAGCCTTCTTATCTGTTTCTGACGGTATGGCCATATAAACTCCAAGAGTACCCGTCTTTACCCTCTGTCCAAACTGGGGGATAGAAGTGGCCACCGACGGAGCTATGTCTTTTTTGGTTTTTGCTTTTTGGCCACTGCAATGCAGGTGCAGATCAGTTTATTGTCTGCAACTCACCACCTATCATGAGATACCATACCTTTTATGGAATATTGTAGCTGGCAGAATGAGAATGCGCCTGTGGACCAATCAAAGTTCTGTGCTATTATGGAATGTACTTAGCACCTCTGCAATTGCTCTACCTGCTCCAGGAATCCAAAAGCAGGTTCTAAAGCAGAATTTCATTGTAGCTATAAACAATAGTGCTCAGAGACTAGAATACATCCATGCTGACTTCTGTGGCTGCAATCCTAACCCTTCCCAGCATTTCTTATCCATTGAAATGACAGCTCTGTTTAACTGCAAAACAAAATGGCTGCCTCCAGAAAATCAATATGGCAGCCTCCATGAAAATTTCAATAGATGGAACACTGAGTGTGCCACAATGGAACCCTTCAGCATCCATGGATGATGACATCACAATAGACCCTTGCTGTTTTTCTTCCTGGCAGCAGCCATGATCCTTCATTCTTCAGTCAGGTGTGGATCCATGCACATCAACAGGTATGGGTGCCAATCAACAGGTAAGGGTGCGTGTTTGTGTGTGTCAAACAAAGGTGTCAGTTTATGGAAAGATTTGTTTAAGGAAAAATTGGCGCTTTTGTGCAAAATGGAATACTGTCCAGCGTCTATTAGCAGGCCCAGAACACAAAAGCCTTCTTATCTGTTTCTGACGGTATGGCCATATAAACTCCAAGAGTACCCCTCTTTACCCTCTGTCGCAACTTGGGGGAAAGAAGCGGCCACCGACGGAGCTATGCCTTTTCTGTTTTTTGCTTTTTGGCCACTGCAATGCAGGTGCAGATCAGTTTATCGTCTGCAACTCACCACCTATCATGAGATACCATACCTTTTATGGAATATTGTAGCTGGCAGAATGAGAATGCGCCTGTGGACCAATCAAAGTTCTGTGCTATTATGGAATGTACTTAGCACCTCTGCAATTGCTCTACCTGCTCCAGGAATCCAAAAGCAGGTTCTAACGCATAATTTCATTGTAGCTATAAACAATAGTGCTTAGAGACTAGAATACATCCATTCTGAATTCTGTGGCTACAATCCTAACCCTTCCCAGCATTTCTTAGCCTTTGAAATGACAGCTCTGTTTAACTGCAAAACAAAATGGCTGCCTCCAGAAAATCAATATGGCAGCCTCCATGAAAATTTCAATAGATGGAACACTGAGCGTGTCACAATGGAACCCTTCAGCATCCATGGATGATGACATCACAATGGACCCTTGCTGTTTTTCTTCCTGGCAGCAGCCATGATCCTTCATTCTTCAGTCAGGTGTGGATCCATGCACATCAACAGGTATGGGTGCCAATCAACAGGTAAGGGTGCGTTTTTGTGTGTGTCAAACAAAGGTGTCAGTTTATGGAAAGATTTGTTTGAGGAAAAATTGGCGCTTCTGTGCAAAATGGAATACTGTCCAGCGTCTATTAGCAGGCCCAGAACACAAAAGCCTTCTTATCTGTTTCTGACGGTATGGCCATATAAACTCCAAGAGTACCCCTCTTTACCCTCTGTCGCAACTTGGGGGAAAGAAGCGGCCACCGACGGAGCTATGCCTTTTCTGTTTTTTGCTTTTTGGCCACTGCAATGCAGGTGCAGATCAGTTTATCGTCTGCAACTCACCACCTATCATGAGATACCATACCTTTTATGGATTATTGTAGCTGGCAGAATGAGAATGCGCCTGTGGACCAATCAAAGTTCTGTGCTATTATGGAATGTACTTAGCACCTCTGCAATTGCTCTACCTGCTCCAGGAATCCAAAAGCAGGTTCTAACGCATAATTTCATTGTAGCTATAAACAATAGTGCTCAGAGACTAGAATACATCCATTCTGAATTCTGTGGCTACAATCCTAACCCTTCCCAGCATTTCTTAGCCTTTGACATGACAGCTTTGTTTAACTGCAAAACAAAATGGCTGCCTCCAGAAAATCAATATGGCAGCCTCCATGAAAATTTCAATAGATGGAACACTGAGCGTGTCACAATGGAACCCTTCAGCATCCATGGATGATGACTTCACAATGGACCATTGCTGTTTTTTTTTCCTGACAGAAGCCATGATCCTTCATTCTTCAGTCAGGTGTGTATCCATGCACATCAACAGGTATGGGTGCCAATCAACAGGTAAGGGTTCATTTTTGTGTGTGTCTAACAAAGGTGTCAGTTTATGGAAAGATTTGTTTGAGGAAAAATTGGCGCTTCTGTGCAAAATGGAATACTGTCCAGCGTCTATTAGCAGGCCCAGAACACAAAAGCCTTCTTATCTGTTTCTGACGGTATGGCCATATAAACTCCAAGAGTACCCCTCTTTACCCTCTGTCGCAACTTGGGGGAAAGAAGCGGCCACCGACGGAGCTATGCCTTTTCTGTTTTTTGCTTTTTGGCCACTGCAATGCAGGTGCAGATCAGTTTATTGTCTGCAACTCACCACCTATCATGAGATACCATACCTTTTATGGATTATTGTAGCTGGCAGAATGAGAATGCGCCTGTTGTCCAATCAAAGTTCTGTGCTATTATGGAATGTACTTAGCACCTCTGCAATTGCTCTACCTGCTCCAGGAATACAAAAGCAGGTTCTAGCGCAGAATTTCATTGTAGCTATAAATAATAGTGCTCAGAAACTAGAATACATCCATGCTGACTTCTGTGGCTAAAATCCTAACCCTTTCCATCATTTCTTATCCATTGAAATGACAGCTCTGTTTAACCACCTCCGGACCGCCTAACGCAGATTCGCGTTCCGGAGGTGGCAGCCCTGCGCAGAGTCACGCATATATGCGTCATCTCGCGCGAGCCGGGATTTCCTGTGAACGCGCGCACACAGGCGCGTGCGCTCACAGGAACGGAAGGTAAGAGAGTTGATCTCCAGCCTGCCAGCGGCGATCGTTCGCTGGCAGGCTGGAGATGTGTTTTTTTTAACCCCTAACAGGTATATTAGACGCTGTTTTGATAACAGCGTCTAATATACCTGCTCCTTGGTCCTCTGGTGGTCCCCTTTGTTTGGATCGACCACCAGAGGACACAGGCAGCTCAGTAAAGTAGCACCAAGCACCACTACACTACACTACACCCCCCCGTCACTTATTAACCCCTTATTAGCCCCTGATCACCCCATATAGACTCCCTGATCACCCCCCTGTCATTGATTACCCCCCTGTCATTGATCACACTCCTGTAAAGCTCCATTCAGATGTCCGCATGATTTTTACGGATCCACTGATAGATGGATCGGATCCGCAAAAACGCATATGGACATCTGAATGGAGCCTTACAGGGGCGTGTTCAATGACTGTGGTGATCACCCCATATAGACTCCCTGATCACCCCCCTGTCATTGATTACCCCCCTGTAAGATCTATTCAGATGTCCGCATGATTTTTACGGATCCACTGATAGATGGATCGGATCCGCAAAACGCATACGGACGTCTGAATAAAGCCTTACAGGGGCGTGATCAATGACTGTGGTGATCACCCCATATAGACTCCCTGATCACCCCCTGTCATTGATTACCCCCCTGTAAGATCCATTCAGATGTCCGCATGATTTTTACGGATCCACTGATAGATGGATCGGATCCGCAAAACGCATACGGACGTCTGAATAAAGCCTTACAGGGGCGTGATCAATGACTGTAATGATCACCCCATATAGACTCCCTGATCACCCCCCTGTCATTGATTACCCCCCTGTCATTGATCACACCCCTGTAAAGCTCCATTCAGATGTCCGCATGATTTTTACGGATCCACTGATTGATGGATCGGATCCGCAAAACGCATACGGACATCTGAATGGAGCCTTACAGGGGCGTGATCAATGACTGTGGTGATCACCCCATATAGACTCCCTGATCACCCCCCTGTCATTGATTACCCCCCTGTAAGATCCATTCAGATGTCCGCATGATTTTTACGGATCCACTGATAGATGGATCGGATCCGCAAAACGCATACGGACGTCTGAATAAAGCCTTACAGGGGCGTGATCAATGACTGTGGTGATCACCCCATATAGACTCCCTGATCACCCCCCTGTCATTGATTACCCCTCTGTCATTGATCACACCCCTGTAAAGCTCAATTCAGATGTCCGCATGATTTTTACGGATCCACTGATAGATGGATCGGATCCGCAAAATGCATACGGACATCTGAATGGAGCCTTACAGGGGCGTGATCAATGACTGTGGTGATCACCCCATATAGACTCTCTGATCACCCCCCTGTCATTGATCACCCCCCCTGTCTTTTATCACCCCCCCTGTCAGGCTGCATTCAGATGTCCGTATGATTTTTACGGATCCACGGATACATGGATCGGATCCGCAAAACACATATGGACATCTGAATGGAGCCTTATAGGGGGGTGATCAATGACAGGGGGGTGATCACCCCATATAGACTCCCTGATCACCCCCCTGTCATTGATCACCCCCCTGTCATTGATCACCCCCCTGTAAGGCTCCATTCAGACATTTTTTTGGCCCAAGTTAGCAGAATTTTTTTTTTTTCTTACAAAGTCTCATATTCCACTAACTTGTGTCAAAAAATAAAATCTCACATGAACTCACCATTCCCCTCACGGAATCCAAATGCGTAAAATTTTTTAGACATTTATATTCCAGACTTCTTCTCACGCTTTAGGGCCCCTAGAATGCCAGGGCAGTATAAATACCCCACATGTGACCCCATATCATAAAGAAGACACCCGAAGGTATTCCGTGAGGGGCATATTGAGTCCATGAAAGATTGAAATTTTTGTCCCAAGTTAGCGGAAAGGGAGACTTTTCCCATTTTTTTTATACAAAGTTGGCATTTGACCAAGATATTTCTCTCACCCAGCATGGGTATATGTAAAATGACACCGCAAAACACATTCCCCAACTTCTCCTGAGTACGTAGATACCAGATGTGTGACACTTTTTTGCAGCATAGGTGGGCAAAGGGGCCCATATTCCAAAGAGCACCTTTCGGATTTCACTGGTCATTTTTTACAGAATTTGATTTCAAACTCCTTAACACACATTTGGGCCCCTAGAATGCCAGGGCAGTATAACTACCCCACAAGTGACCCCATTTTGGAAAGAAGACACCCCAAGGTATTCGCTGAAGGGCATAGTGAGTTCATGGAAGTTTTTATTTTTTGTCACAAGTTAGTGGAATATGAGACTTTGTAAGAAAAAAAAATCATCATTTTCCGCTAACTTGTGACAAAAAATAAAAAGTTCTATGAACTCACTATGCCCATCAGTGAATACCTTAGAGTGTCTACTTTCCAAAATGGGGTCATTTGTGGGGTGTTTGTACTGTCTGGCCATTGTAGAACCTCAGGAAACAAGACAGGTGCTCAGAAAGTCAGAGCTGCTTCAAAAAGCGGAAATTCACATTTTTGTACCATAGTTTGTAAACGCTATAACTTTTACCCAAACCATTTTTTTTTTTTACCCAAACATTTTTTTTTTATCAAAGACCTGTAGAACAATAAATTTAGAGCAAAATTTATATATGGATGTCGTTTTTTTTGCAAAATTTTACAACTGAAAGTGAAAAATGTCATTTTTTTGCAAAAAAAATCGTTAAATTGCGATTAATAACAAAAAAGTAAAAATGTCAGCAGCAATGAAATACCACCAAATGAAAGCTCTATTAGTGAGAAGAAAAGGAGGTAAAATTCATTTGGGTGGTAAGTTGCATGACCGAGCAATAAACGGTGAAAGTAGTGTAGGTCAGAAGTGTAAAAAGTGGCCTGGTCTTTCAGGGTGTTTAAGCACTGGGGGCTGAGGTGGTTAACTGCAAAACAAAATGGCTGCCTCCAGAAAATCAATATGGCAGCCTCCATGAAAATTTCAATAGATGGAACACTGAGCGTGTCACAATGGAACCCTTCAGCATCCATGGATGATGACATCACAATAGACCCTTGCTGTTTTTCTTCCTGGCAGCAGCCATGATCCTTCATTCTTCAGTCAGGTGTGGATCCATGCACATCAACAGGTATGGGTGCCAATCAACAGGTAAGGGTGCGTGTTTGTGTGTGTCAAACAAAGGTGTCAGTTTATGGAAAGATTTGTTTAAGAAAAAATTGGCGCTTTTGTGCAAAATGGAATACTATCCAGCGTCTATTAGCAGGCCCAGAACTCAAAAGCCTTCTTATCTGTTTTTGATGGTATGGCCATATAAACTCCAAGAGTACCCCTCTTTACCCTCTGTCGCAACTTGGGGGAAAGAAGCGGCCACCGACGGAGCTATGCCTTTTCTGTTTTTTGCTTTTTGGCCACTGCAATGCAGGTGCAGATCAGTTTATCGTCTGCAACTCACTACCTATCATGAGATACCATACCTTTTATGGATTTTTGTAGCTGGCAGAATGAGAATGCGCCTGTTGTCCAATCAAAGTTCTGTGCTATTATGGAATGTGCTTAGCACCTCTGCAATTGCTCTACCTGCTCCAGGAATACAAAAGCAGGTTCTAATGCAGAATTTCATTGTAGCCATAATCAATAGTGCTCAGAGACTATAATACATCCATGCTGACTTCTGTGGCTACAATCCTAACCCTTCCCAGCATTTCTTATCCATTGAAATGACAGCTCTGTTTAACTGCAAAACAAAATGGCTGCCTCCAGAAAATCAATATGGCAGCCTCCATGAAAATTTCAATAGATGGAACAGTGAGCGTGTCACAATGGAACCCTTCAGCATCCATGGATGATGACATCACAATAGACCCTTGCTGTTTTTCTTCCTGGCAGCAGCCATGATCCTTCATTCTTCAGTCACGTGTGGATCCATGCACATCAA
>NW_024400367.1:0-34836 GCF_905171765.1 Bufo bufo
GGAACCCCAAAGGGGTCCCGCTCCTGCAGCACCTGAAAAAAGAGGGGGAAATTAAATCGGGACAGGGCATCTGCCGCCACGTTCTCGACCCCCGGGATATGACTGCAGAACACATGGAAATTATAAGTAAGGGAGAGCCAAACTAGTCTGCGCAGGAGGGACTGATCCTGGGGATTTAGCCCGACCTTTTGTGATGATGTCCTCCAACGCTTGGTTATCGGTGATGAACATCACCGGTGTGTTCGCCAGCGATGACCCCAGCTCTGAGCTGCCGCCACGATGGGGTAGAGCTCCAGGAGGGAAGATGAACTCAGATTTTCGGCGACTGACCGGATTTCTATGGGCCACTGGCCAGCCATCCAATGGGACCCAAAAATAGCGCATACCCCCGGGACGCAGCAGCGTCCGAAAAAACGGTGGGATATGATGGTGCCCATGATGGTACAAACAGGGAGATCCCGTTCCAGGAGGATAAAAACAGGGACCACATGGCCAAGTCCGCCCTGGCATGGCTGTCCAAGTGGACAATGCTGTTCTGGTCAGGGGCCAAAGGCAGTAGCTGGAGCAACCTGGAAGTGAAAGCCCTGCCCTGGGGCATAATTCTGGAGGCAAAGTTGAAACGCCCCAGCAGGGATTGGAAGCTCCACCCTGGACAGATAGCCCACGGACATGGCGTGGGAAATTGCCGCACGGCAACTCGCCAGTTTTTTCCTCCGGGAGGCTGGCCTCCATCCGGACGGAATCCAGGGTGATACCGAGGAACGTCACCCTGTGGGCGGGGCCCTCAGATTTTGCGTGGGCTATCGGGACCTGTAGGCTGGAAAAAATCTGAAGAAGAGTAGCCAGGGTTGACCGACCTGCCTTGTGGACCTCGATGATCAGACAGTCATCGAGGGTAGTGGATGACCGTTGGTAATCCACCATGGTGGACGAGGAATCCAGTGCACGGGCCTTGGCAAACTGGGTCGAACAACCAAGGGCTACTCTTCGACCCAACGTGAGCCTGTTTGCAAAATAATAGCGTCTGACCCATCTAAGCCCGTAGTAACCCCATAAGTACGGGTTTGATGGGGAGGAGCTTGAAGGCATCTGAGATGTCCGCTTTTGCCAACCAGGAAACCCCCTGCCGGAGTTTACTATACCTTTAATCGCCTCGTCTATAGAGGAATATTTAATGGAGAACTCCTCGGATGGGATGAGCGAGTTGAGACTGGGGACGGCAGAGGCATGAGGCGCGGACAGGTCATAGATTAACCTTTTTTTATTTGTATTTTTTTTGGAGACCAGGCCAATGGGATTGATGCGCCAGGAGGAAAATGGAATCGACTCAAGTGGCCCAATTAGGAACCCTTTGTCAACCTCTGCTTGGAGCAACTCCTCAACCGCTGCCGGGTCTTCAGAAGCCGACCTCAGGTTGCCGCCCTCCCAAGGCGTCTGCGGCAGAGCAACGAGGCCCGTGTGAAATCCCTCTGCGAAGCCGGACAGCAAAAACTGCACAAACCCCCTGTCGGGGTGGCCCCGCAGAAGGATTCCAAGGAGGTCGAGGTCAATGTCGGCTAGTCATAGCTGCTTCGCCGACCCCTTGGGACAGGCGGAACGCGGGTGAGCCCTGAAACACTGCGAGCAGACATGGAGAGCCCTGCAACTGTTGAAGCTGCAGCCATGCCTGTTGTAATTATTACAGACCTGGCTCTTGCCCAGGTACACGATGGGCCTCCCCAGCTTGTCCACTCCGGGGGTGCCTGGTTGGAGACCTGAGGGACCAGGCAGGGACCTAACCATGGACAGGGTGGACCGCGTTCGGACACCAGTCCGCGGAATGAAAGATGGATTGACACCCTGAGCAGGACGGGGCCCTGAGGCCCGCGAAGTGGCGGCAGAACAATTCCATGTCTATATTTGCCCAATTGGTGACGAACTGGAATTGAGCCAGGGCAGCCGCAGCCTTCGCAGAGAAAGGAGCGGTGATAATCATAGAATGACGCGCCACCGTACTTATGCCCCAGATCGGTGACCAGATAGAGATAGGAATCTAGTTCCTCCCTTCTTGTGGGCTGGGCCGAGCACACAACATCCCTGAACAGGCTGAACGCCAAAACAAACTCCGGGATGGTGAGTTTTCGGTTCAGCCTTGCGTCCTTGGCCCTCGGGACAAGGGAGATGTCACCACAATTGATGACCCTGTTCTCAGGGAGGTCCTGTGAGGCGATAAGGATGGACGCCAAGTTCACGTCCTTTCCTGCCAGAATCTCCTTCTTAATGCCGTCCGGGATGAAATGAGCCGGGGACCCACCCTGGGAGTGAAAATGGCCGTACCTACGGAGGTCGACTGAGGAACCACGGACTCGGCCGGGGGGTATGGAGCCTGGGGGGGAGGGGTCGGGGCCCGGGACTCCAGTACCGAAACCCTGGACTGGGCATCAGTCACCATGCCGACCAAGGAGTCAATGGTGGCTTGCAGATGCCTCAAGGACTGTTAAGTGTCCGGGGTGCCCCGGCTGGACGCCCGACGGACCCGGGGTGGTCATCAGCCGCTTGTACAGCTCTGCTTTGCGGGCAGAGGCCGGGTGAGGGATGCCCCTTTTATTGAGTTCCGCGATGAGCCTGGGAATCGTCCAGCTTCTCAGGGACGTGTTTGCCCGGCTGGCCTGAGACGGACGTTCCGGGGAGAGACATGGTGTCCTCCGTGTCAGAAACATGTGACATGCTTAAACCTGTAAAGAAAGAAAAATGGTCCCGAATAACTATATGAGACCGGAACATAGTGCGACTGGTGCCTATGAGAAGGCTTGAGTCGGTCTGGGCAACGTACCTGGCTTAGAGGCTACTACCTGAATCGATGTGTTGGGTCACCTGACCTTGATCCCAAAGTCGTACGAGGAGAACGATCAGGACACGTTCCTGAGAGGGCAAATCATAAGGTTCGGAAGGAAAAGAGAACATAACTGAGGAGGGTGACGGGACTGGGTGAACCAGGAGACAGAGGTAGGTATGAGTCTGGACGAACCAGGAGACAGAGGTAGGTGCGTGCCTGGGCGATCCAGGAGGCAGAGGTAGGTGCGTGCCTGGGCGATCCAGGAGGCAGAGGTAGGAGCGTGCCTGGGCGATCCAGGAGGCAGAGGTAGGAGCGTGCCTGGGCGATCCAGGAGGCAGAGATAGGTGCGTGCCTGGGCGATCCAGGAGGCAGAGATAGGTGCGAGCCTGGGCGATCCAGGAGGCAGAGATAGGTGCGTGCCTGGGCGATCCAGGAGGCAGAGATAGGTGCGTGCCTGGCGATCCAGGAGGCAGAGATAGGTGCGTGCCTGGGCGATCCAGGAGGCAGAGATAGGTGCGTGCCTGGGCGATCCAGGAGGCAGAGATAGGTGCGTGCCTGGGCGATCCAGGAGGCAGAGATAGGAAAGTACTCACGACGTGCACGGATGCAGTACCAGAGCAAGCGACTCCTTATCCAGACTGTGAATAGAAGCGCCCTGAGGAGCTGGGGGCTGGAGCTTAAAAAGGTAAGATGCCCCTCCCACAAATTCAGGCTGACTTTTCAGCCTTCCAATTGTTTACTCGTTTCAACTTACTATACAAATTAAGCCTTAAACAGAGGCATAAATTGTGTTTAGATTTGTATTAATTCAAAACTTTTGCGTCTAAAGTTTGACATTTTGACAAATTAGTTCACCTTACGATTCCACACTTTGCAAAGAGTACAAACCTCAAAAGATAACAAAGCATATCTATATCTAAATCCGCTGTTAAGATAAACAGATTAATTTTTTGAATTTGTTAGCGCAATAGAATTACGCTACTTATGATTCATCCCTTGCATATTTCTCCTTATTTTTAACTACTTTTCAATTACTCTGTGATTAACCCTTAAATATAGGAATAAATAGTTTTAATAGTGGCAGTGTATTCATTGGCAATCTGTCTAGACTCCATCTTGGAACCGTTACGCATAAGCTCACCTTAAGTTGAAAGGCTGCGGATGAAAGCTTGGCAAACAGTGCAATGTTCTTGGTTTAAGACTATACTTTCAGGGATCATTTCTATATGCTTTGAGGGGAGAAATGTGCTTGAAAGAGTCTGAGCTCGTGCTCCACGATGATGAGTTTTAGGGCTTTCTTGTGAGCATGAAAGCAGTTGATAACTCTGTTTTATGCAGTGGTTGTCTGCTTTTGATGACTGTTCTCTTCTTTTTGAGAAGATGGAGAAGAAAGCTCTTTCAGAGTGGTTTTAGTCAGTTAAAGAACAGGAAATGCATGAAAAAAAGGGTTTCAAAACCTAATCAATGCACAGTAGTCAAAGTTTGAACATGATTGATTTTCCCATTTTTTTTTTGCACTTTGTTTTTGCATCTATCTAAAAAATTGCAAAACAGACTCAAAAGGTTTAGTCTAACAAGATTTGTAAAAATATGGCAAACACTAATGCATAAACTTTGCTGGTAACATAAAGATAAGGAGTTCCTAGCTTATCATATAACTAAATCTAGTTTTAGTTAAGAGAATCAAAAATGTATTTGAAATTTTACATTAGGGCAGATTCATATATACCGTTATTAAATGTCATTGAAAATATCCACCACAAAATGCACCTATAGCATGGTCGGATTTGACCCAGACTCACGCCAGATTTCTCACTTGGCAGTGGGAATAAACCTCTGAAAAACATGGTAAATCCGAATAAAAATCTACTCGCAAGACATAAGAATGTTGCAGTGGATTTGTATATGGAGTTATTTGACAGTATTTTTGAATCCACTCTAATATTTTGCTTCATAAACCAATTGTTTACTCGTTTCAACTTACTATACAAATTAAGCCTTAAACAGAGGCATAAATTGTGTTTAGATTTGTATTAATTCAAAACTTTTGCGTCTAAAGTTTGACATTTTGACAAATTAGTTCACCTTACGATTCCACACTTTGCAAAGAGTACAAACCTCAAAAGATAACAAAGCATATCTATATCTAAATCCGCTGTTAAAATGAACAGATTATTTTTTTGAATTTGTTAGCGCAATAGAATTACGCTACTTATGATTCATCCCTTGCATATTTCTCCTTATTTTTAACTACTTTTCAATTACTCTATGATTAACCCTTAAATATAGGAATAAATAGTTTTTATAGTGGCAGTGTATTCATTGGCAATCTGTCTAGACTCCATCTTGGAACCGTTACGCATAAGCTCACCTTAAGTTGAAAGGCTGCGGATGAAAGCTTGGCAAACAGTGCAATGTTCTTGGTTTAAGACTATACTTTTAGGGATCATTTCTATAGGCTTTGAAGGGAGAAACGTGCTTGAAAGAGTCTGAGCTCGCGCTCCACGATGATGAGTTTTAGGGCTTTCTTGTGAGCATGAAAGCAGTTGATAACTCTGTTTTATGCAGTGGTTGTCTGCTTTTGATGACTGTTCTCTTCTTTTTGAGAAGATGGAGAAGAAAGCTCTTTCAGAGTGGTTTTAGTCAGTTAAAGAACAGGAAATGCATGAAAAAAAGGGTTTCAAAACCTAATCAATGCACAGTAGTCAAAGTTTGAACATGATTGATTTTCCCCATTTTTTTTTGCACTTTGTTTTTGCATCTATCTAAAAAATTGCAAAACAGACTCAAAAGGTTTAGTCTAACAAGATTTGTAAAAATATGGCAAACACTAATGCATAAACTTTGCTGGTAACATAAAGATAAGGAGTTCCTAGCTTATCATATAACTAAATCTAGTTTTAGTTAAGAGAATCAAAAATGTATTTGAAATTCTACATTAGGGCAGATTCATATATACCGTTATTAAATGTCATTGAAAATATCCACCACAAAATGCACCTATAGCATGGTCGGATTTGACCCAGACTCACCCCAGATTTCTCACTTGGCAGTGGGAATAAACCTCTGAAAAACATGGTAAATCCGAATAAAAATCTACTCGCAAGACATAAGAATGTTGCAGTGGATTTGTATATGGAGTTATTTGACAGTATTTTTGAATCCACTCTAATATTTTGCTTCATAAACCAATTGTTTACTCGTTTCAACTTACTATACAAATTAAGCCTTAAACAGAGGCATAAATTGTGTTTAGATTTGTATTAATTCAAAACTTTTGCGTCTAAAGCTTGACATTTTGACAAATTAGTTCACCTTACGATTCCACACTTTGCAAAGAGTACAAACCTCAAAAGATAACAAAGCATATCTATATCTAAATCCGCTGTTAAGATGAACAGATTAATTTTTTGAATTTGTTAGCGCAATAGAATTACGCTACTTATGATTCATCCCTTGCATATTTCTCCTTATTTTTAACTACTTTTCAATTACTCTATGATTAACCCTTAAATATAGGAATAAATAGTTTTAATAGTGGCAGTGTATTCATTGGCAATCTGTCTAGACTCCATCTTGGAACCGTTACGCATAAGCTCACCTTAAGTTGAAAGGCTGCGGATGAAAGCTTGGCAAACAGTGCAATGTTCTTGGTTTAAGACTATACTTTCAGGGATCATTTCTATAGGCTTTGAAGGGAGAAATGTGCTTGAAAGAGTCTGAGCTCGCGCTCCACGATGATGAGTTTTAGGGCTTTCTTGTGAGCATGAAAGCAGTTGATAACTCTGTTTTATGCAGTGGTTGTCTGCTTTTGATGACTGTTCTCTTCTTTTTGAGAAGATGGAGAAGAAAGCTCTTTCAGAGTGGTTTTAGTCAGTTAAAGAACAGGAAATGCATGAAAAAAAGGGTTTCAAAACCTAATCAATGCACAGTAGTCAAAGTTTGAACATGATTGATTTTCCCCATTTTTTTTTTGCACTTTGTTTTTGCATCTATCTAAAAAATTGCAAAACAGACTCAAAAGGTTTAGTCTAACAAGATTTGTAAAAATATGGCAAACACTAATGCATAAACTTTGCTGGTAACATAAAGATAAGGAGTTCCTAGCTTATCATATAACTAAATCTAGTTTTAGTTAAGAGAATCAAAAATGTATTTGAAATTCTACATTAGGGCAGATTCATATATACCGTTATTAAATGTCATTGAAAATATCCACCACAAAATGCACCTATAGCATGGTCGGATTTGACCCAGACTCACGCCAGATTTCTCACTTGGCAGTGGGAATAAACCTCTGAAAAACATGGTAAATCCGAATAAAAATCTACTCGCAAGACATAAGAATGTTGCAGTGGATTTGTATATGGAGTTATTTGACAGTATTTTTGAATCCACTCTAATATTTTGCTTCATAAACCAATTATGGGAGAGGCTTAACTGTGATGCGAGGGTGAAGCGCTTCCCCTAACCTAGCTGGCTGTGTTGTGCCGGAAGCCAGGAGCGAGGGTAGGCCTAGTAGTGGGCGTACCCTGAGGGGAGTGTTTGAGAACAGGGGGGGGGGGGGGGGGGGGGGGGGTTGTGAACAGAAGCGCCCTGAGGAGCTGGGGGCTGGAGCTTAAAAAGGTAAGATGCCCCTCCCACAAATTCAGGCTGACTTTTCAGCCTTCCACTTATGGGAGAGGCTTAACTGTGATGCGAGGGTGAAGCGCTTCCCCTAACCTAGCTGGCTGTGTTGTGCCGGAAGCCAGGAGCGAGGGTAGGCCTAGTAGTGGGCAAAAATAAACGAGGACAGCAGAGTAGTGACCAAAGCCTTTAATACCACTCAGAGAGCAAGGTTACAAAATGCCTGGGAAATCTCAACATGCGGGTTCAGGATGTATCTCGTGAAGCAAGAAGAGCGCCACCTACCCATGCACTTAATCACGTGCGCCGGGACTCCGTTTTTTGATGCTGAGGACGCGGCTCCGATTCGGAGCGAGTGTCCTGTGATGGCCAGCGGGTTATAACCGAGACCTGAGGCCAGCGTTCTGATGTGGGCCACAAACTGGATTGACGTCAGGGGCCCCCCACACCAAGGAAGCAGCGGGGCCTCTGGGGAGGCATCTTGCAACAGGGCTAGCAATTGACAGAGGACCATGACTGGGCACCAATCGTTGGAGGTTTTAAAAAACCTGACCTCCGAAGGTGGACCAAGCTGGTTGACCTTCGTGGAAGGGAGCCAGAGGACGAAATGGTCATGGGCCCAGGACAACTGTCGCACCTGCAACCCCTGACTATTAGGGGAGGTGCTGGTGAACTCACCTGGCCTGAGGAACCCGTAAAACCCGAGGTACATGGCTGCTTTGATAATCAAACTAGGAGAGTGCCCAAAAGGAAGACCATCCAGCGCGGACGAGAGTCGCCTGAACATCTCGCCGGAGACAGGCTGCCTACGGACAGGAGGGACGACCCCACACTTCTGGACCCCCCTAAGGGCAGCTTTTACCGCCTGCACTGAAAAGATGGAACCTCCCTTCGGGTTATGGAGCATTGCGCAGTGTTGTACCCCCGCTAGGTACAGCTTGATGGTGTTGAAGGATAGCCTGAGATTGCGGTGACAGTGGGCTATAAACGCCAGGGTGTAGGAGACATCGTCCAAGCCACCTTGCGGGTGGGACCTGGCGAAACCTTCGTAAACCTTGACACCGGCTTGATAGTTCCTGATGGTATTGGAGGAGAGGGAGTGCTGAACCAGGTTCCTGGCGTGAGCAAGGAGGGACTCTAGTCCATCACTAGAGACTGGAAGACCGGAGGGGGGAACCCCAAGGGGTCCGCTCCTGGCAGCACCTGAAAAAAGAGGGGGAAATTAAATCGGGACAGGGCATCTGCCGCCACGTTCTCGACCCCCGGGATATGACTGCAGAACACATGGAAATTATAAGTAAGGGAGAGCCAAACTAGTCTGCGCAGGAGGGACATGATCCTGGGGGATTTAGCCCGACCTTTTGTGATGATGTCCACCAACGCTTGGTTATCGGTGATGAACATCACCGGTGTGTTCGCCCAGCGATGACCCCAGCTCTGAGCTGCCGCCACGATGGGGTAGAGCTCCAGGAGGGAAGATGAACTCAGATTTTCGGCGACTGACCGGATTTCTATGGGCCACTGGCCAGCCATCCAATGGGACCCAAAAATAGCGGCATACCCCCGGGACGCAGCAGCGTCCGAAAAAACGGTGGGATATGATGGTGCCCATGATGGTACAAAAAGGGAGATCCCGTTCCAGGAGGATAAAAACAGGGACCACATGGCCAAGTCCGCCCTGGCATGGCTGTCCAAGTGGACAATGCTGTTCTGGTCAGGGGCCAAAGGCAGTAGCTGGAGCAACCTGGAAGTGAAAGCCCTGCCCTGGGGCATAATTCTGGAGGCAAAGTTGAAACGCCCCAGCAGGGATTGGAGCTCCACCCTGGACAGATAGCCCACGGACATGGCGTGGGAAATTGCCGCACGGCAACTCGCCAGTTTTTCCTCCGGGAGGCTGGCCTCCATCCGGACGGAATCCAGGGTGATACCGAGGAACGTCACCCTGTGGGCGGGGCCCTCAGATTTTGCGTGGGCTATCGGGACCTGTAGGCTGGAAAAAATCTGAAGAAGAGTAGCCAGGTTGCCCGACCTGCCTTGTGGACCCTCGATGATCAGAAAGTCATCGAGGTAGTGGATGACCGTTGGTAATCCACCATGGTGGACGAGGATCCAGTGCAGGGCCTTGGCAAACTGGTCGAACAACCAAGGGCTACT
The DNA here is from genome assembly GCF_905171765.1 of Bufo bufo. Taxonomy (NCBI): domain Eukaryota; kingdom Metazoa; phylum Chordata; class Amphibia; order Anura; family Bufonidae; genus Bufo; species Bufo bufo. The sequence continues at coordinate 9,596 of NW_024400367.1, forward strand.
CTTCGACCCAAACGTGAGCCTGTTTGCAAAATAATAGCGGTTGACCCATCTAAGCCCGTAGTAACCCCATAAGTACGGTTTGATGGGGAGGAGCTTGAAGGCATCTGAGATGTCCGCTTTTGCCAACCAGGAACCCCTGCCGGAGTTTACTATACCTTTAATCGCCTCGTCTATAGAGGAATATTTAATGGAGAACTCCTCGGATGGGATGAGCGAGTTGAGACTGGGGACGGCAGAGGCATGAGGCGCGGACAGGTCATAGATTAACCTTTTTTTATTTGTATTTTTTTTGGAGACCAGGCCAATGGGATTGATGCGCCAGGAGGAAAATGGAATCGACTCAAGTGGCCCAATTAGGAACCCTTTGTCAACCTCTGCTTGGAGCAACTCCTCAACCGCTGCCGGGTCTTCAGAAGCCGACCTCAGGTTGCCGCCCTCCCAAGGCGTCTGCGGCAGAGCAACGAGGCCCGTGTGAAATCCCTCTGCGAAGCCGGACAGCAAAAACTGCACAAACCCCCTGTCGGGGTGGCCCCGCAGAAGGATTCCAAGGAGGTCGAGGTCAATGTCGGCTAGTCATAGCTGCTTCGCCGACCCCTTGGGACAGGCGGAACGCGGGTGAGCCCTGAAACACTGCGAGCAGACATGGAGAGCCCTGCAACTGTTGAAGCTGCAGCCATGCCTGTTGTAATTATTACAGACCTGGCTCTTGCCCAGGTACACGATGGGCCTCCCCAGCTTGTCCACTCCGGGGGTGCCTGGTTGGAGACCTGAGGGACCAGGCAGGGACCTAACCATGGACAGGGTGGACCGCGTTCGGACACCAGTCCGCGGAATGAAAGATGGATTGACACCCTGAGCAGGACGGGGCCCTGAGGCCCGCGAAGTGGCGGCAGAACAATTCCATGTCTATATTTGCCCAATTGGTGACGAACTGGAATTGAGCCAGGGCAGCCGCAGCCTTCGCAGAGAAGGAGCGGTGATAATCATAGAATGACGCGCCACCGTACTTATGCCCCAGATCGGTGACCAGATAGAGATAGGAATCTAGTTCCTCCCTTCTTGTGGGCTGGGCCGAGCACACAACATCCCTGAACAGGCTGAACGCCAAAACAAACTCCGGGATGGTGAGTTTTCGGTTCAGCCTTGCGTCCTTGGCCCTCGGGACAAGGGAGATGTCACCACAATTGATGACCCTGTTCTCAGGGAGGTCCTGTGAGGCGATAAGGATGGACGCCAAGTTCACGTCCTTTCCTGCCAGAATCTCCTTCTTAATGCCGTCCGGGATGAAATGAGCCGGGACCACCCTGGGAGTGAAAATGGCCGTACCTACGGAGGTCGACTGAGGAACCACGGACTCGGCCGGGGGGTATGGAGCCTGGGGGGGAGGGGTCGGGGCCCGGGACTCCAGTACCGAAACCCTGGACTGGGCATCAGTCACCATGCCGACCAAGGAGTCAATGGTGGCTTGCAGATGCCTCAAGGACTGTTAAGTGTCCGGGGTGCCCGGCTGGACGCCCGACGGACCCGGGGTGGTCATCAGCCGCTTGTACAGCTCTGCTTTGCGGGCAGAGGCCGGGTGAGGGATGCCCCTTTTATTGAGTTCCGCGATGAGCCTGGGAATCGTCCAGCTTCTCAGGGACGTGTTGCCCGGCTGGCCTGAGACGGACGTTCCGGGGAGAGACATGGTGTCCTCCGTGTCAGAAACATGTGACATGCTTAAACCTGTAAAGAAAGAAAAATGGTCCCGAATAACTATATGAGACCGGAACATAGTGCGACTGGTGCCTATGAGAAGGCTTGAGTCGGTCTGGGCAACGTACCTGGCTTAGAGGCTACTACCTGAATCGATGTGTTGGGTCACCTGACCTTGATCCCAAAGTCGTACGAGAGAACGATCAGGACACGTTCCTGAGAGGGCAAATCATAAGGTTCGGAAGGAAAAGAGAACATAACTGAGGAGGGTGACGGGACTGGGTGAACCAGGAGACAGAGGTAGGTATGAGTCTGGACGAACCAGGAGACAGAGGTAGGTGCGTGCCTGGGCGATCCAGGAGGCAGAGGTAGGTGCGTGCCTGGGCGATCCAGGAGGCAGAGGTAGGAGCGTGCCTGGGCGATCCAGGAGGCAGAGGTAGGAGCGTGCCTGGGCGATCCAGGAGGCAGAGATAGGTGCGTGCCTGGGCGATCCAGGAGGCAGAGATAGGTGCGAGCCTGGGCGATCCAGGAGGCAGAGATAGGTGCGTGCCTGGGCGATCCAGGAGGCAGAGATAGGTGCGTGCCTGGGCGATCCAGGAGGCAGAGATAGGTGCGTGCCTGGGCGATCCAGGAGGCAGAGATAGGTGCGTGCCTGGGCGATCCAGGAGGCAGAGATAGGTGCGTGCCTGGGCGATCCAGGAGGCAGAGATAGGAAAGTACTCACGACGTGCACGGATGCAGTACCAGAGCAAGCGACTCCTTATCCAGACTGTGAATAGAAGCGCCCTGAGGAGCTGGGGGCTGGAGCTTAAAAAGGTAAGATGCCCCTCCCACAAATTCAGGCTGACTTTTCAGCCTTCCACTTGTTTACTCGTTTCAACTTACTATACAAATTAAGCCTTAAACAGAGGCATAAATTGTGTTTAGATTTGTATTAATTCAAAACTTTTGCGTCTAAAGTTTGACATTTTGACAAATTAGTTCACCTTACGATTCCACACTTTGCAAAGAGTACAAACCTCAAAAGATAACAAAGCATATCTATATCTAAATCCGCTGTTAAGATGAACAGATTATTTTTTTGAATTTGTTAGCGCAATAGAATTACGCTACTTATGATTCATCCCTTGCATATTTCTCCTTATTTTTAACTACTTTTCAATTACTCTATGACTAACCCTTAAATATAGGAATAAATAGTTTTAATAGTGGCAGTGTATTCATTGGCAATCTGTCTAGACTCCATCTTGGAACCGTTACGCATAAGCTCACCTTAAGTTGAAAGGCTGCGGATGAAAGCTTGGCAAACAGTGCAATGTTCTTGGTTTAAGACTATACTTTTAGGGATCATTTCTATAGGCTTTGAAGGGAAAAAACGTGCTTGAAAGAGTCTGAGCTCGCGCTCCACGATGATGAGTTTTAGGGCTTTCTTGTGAGCATGAAAGCAGTTGATAACTCTGTTTTATGCAGTGGTTGTCTGCTTTTGATGACTGTTCTCTTCTTTTTGAGAAGATGGAGAAGAAAGCTCTTTCAGAGTGGTTTTAGTCAGTTAAAGAACAGGAAATGCATGAAAAAAAGGGTTTCAAAACCTAATCAATGCACAGTAGTCAAAGTTTGAACATGATTGATTTTCCCCATTTTTTTTTGCACTTTGTTTTTGCATCTATCTAAAAAATTGCAAAACAGACTCAAAAGGTTTAGTCTAACAAGATTTGTAAAAATATGGCAAACACTAATGCATAAACTTTGCTGGTAACATAAAGATAAGGAGTTCCTAGCTTATCATATAACTAAATCTAGTTTTAGTTAAGAGAATCAAAAATGTATTTGAAATTCTACATTAGGGCAGATTCATATATACCGTTATTAAATGTCATTGAAAATATCCACCACAAAATGCACCTATAGCATGGTCGGATTTGACCCAGACTCACGCCAGATTTCTCACTTGGCAGTGGGAATAAACCTCTGAAAAACATGGTAAATCCGAATAAAAATCTACTCGCAAGACATAAGAATGTTGCAGTGGATTTGTATATGGAGTTATTTGACAGTATTTTTGAATCCACTCTAATATTTTGCTTCATAAACCAATTGTTTACTCGTTTCAACTTACTATACAAATTAAGCCTTAAACAGAGGCATAAATTGTGTTTAGATTTGTATTAATTCAAAACTTTTGCGTCTAAAGCTTGACATTTTGACAAATTAGTTCACCTTACGATTCCACACTTTGCAAAGAGTACAAACCTCAAAAGATAACAAAGCATATCTATATCTAAATCCGCTGTTAAAATGAACAGATTATTTTTTTGAATTTGTTAGCGCAATAGAATTACGCTACTTATGATTCATCCCTTGCATATTTCTCCTTATTTTTAACTACTTTTCAATTACTCTATGATTAACCCTTAAATATAGGAATAAATAGTTTTTATAGTGGCAGTGTATTCATTGGCAATCTGTCTAGACTCCATCTTGGAACCGTTACGCATAAGCTCACCTTAAGTTGAAAGGCTGCGGATGAAAGCTTGGCAAACAGTGCAATGTTCTTGGTTTAAGACTATACTTTCAGGGATCATTTCTATAGGCTTTGAAGGGAGAAATGTGCTTGAAAGAGTCTGAGCTCGCGCTCCACGATGATGAGTTTTAGGGCTTTCTTGTGAGCATGAAAGCAGTTGATAACTCTGTTTTATGCAGTGGTTGTCTGCTTTTGATGACTGTTCTCTTCTTTTTGAGAAGATGGAGAAGAAAGCTCTTTCAGAGTGGTTTTAGTCAGTTAAAGAACAGGAAATGCATGAAAAAAAGGGTTTCAAAACCTAATCAATGCACAGTAGTCAAAGTTTGAACATGATTGATTTTCCCCATTTTTTTTTGCACTTTGTTTTTGCATCTATCTAAAAAATTGCAAAACAGACTCAAAAGGTTTAGTCTAACAAGATTTGTAAAAATATGGCAAACACTAATGCATAAACTTTGCTGGTAACATAAAGATAAGGAGTTCCTAGCTTATCATATAACTAAATCTAGTTTTAGTTAAGAGAATCAAAAATGTATTTGAAATTCTACATTAGGGCAGATTCATATATACCGTTATTAAATGTCATTGAAAATATCCACCACAAAATGCACCTATAGCATGGTCGGATTTGACCCAGACTCACGCCAGATTTCTCACTTGGCAGTGGGAATAAACCTCTGAAAAACATGGTAAATCCGAATAAAAATCTACTCGCAAGACATAAGAATGTTGCAGTGGATTTGTATATGGAGTTATTTGACAGTATTTTTGAATCCACTCTAATATTTTGCTTCATAAACCAATTGTTTACTCGTTTCAACTTACTATACAAATTAAGCCTTAAACAGAGGCATAAATTGTGTTTAGATTTGTATTAATTCAAAACTTTTGCGTCTAAAGCTTGACATTTTGACAAATTAGTTCACCTTACGATTCCACACTTTGCAAAGAGTACAAACCTCAAAAGATAACAAAGCATATCTATATCTAAATCCGCTGTTAAGATGAACAGATTATTTTTTTGAATTTGTTAGCGCAATAGAATTACGCTACTTATGATTCATCCCTTGCATATTTCTCCTTATTTTTAACTACTTTTCAATTACTCTATGATTAACCCTTAAATATAGGAATAAATAGTTTTTATAGTGGCAGTGTATTCATTGGCAATCTGTCTAGACTCCATCTTGGAACCGTTACGCATAAGCTCACCTTAAGTTGAAAGGCTGCGGATGAAAGCTTGGCAAACAGTGCAATGTTCTTGGTTTAAGACTATACTTTCAGGGATCATTTCTATAGGCTTTGAAGGGAGAAATGTGCTTGAAAGAGTCTGAGCTCGCGCTCCACGATGATGAGTTTTAGGGCTTTCTTGTGAGCATGAAAGCAGTTGATAACTCTGTTTTATGCAGTGGTTGTCTGCTTTTGATGACTGTTCTCTTCTTTTTGAGAAGATGGAGAAGAAAGCTCTTTCAGAGTGGTTTTAGTCAGTTAAAGAACAGGAAATGCATGAAAAAAAGGGTTTCAAAACCTAATCAATGCACAGTAGTCAAAGTTTGAACATGATTGATTTTCCCCATTTTTTTTTGCACTTTGTTTTTGCATCTATCTAAAAAATTGCAAAACAGACTCAAAAGGTTTAGTCTAACAAGATTTGTAAAAATATGGCAAACACTAATGCATAAACTTTGCTGGTAACATAAAGATAAGGAGTTCCTAGCTTATCATATAACTAAATCTAGTTTTAGTTAAGAGAATCAAAAATGTATTTGAAATTTTACATTAGGGCAGATTCATATATACCGTTATTAAATGTCATTGAAAATATCCACCACAAAATGCACCTATAGCATGGTCGGATTTGACCCAGACTCACGCCAGATTTCTCACTTGGCAGTGGGAATAAACCTCTGAAAAACATGGTAAATCCGAATAAAAATCTACTCGCAAGACATAAGAATGTTGCAGTGGATTTGTATATGGAGTTATTTGACAGTATTTTTGAATCCACTCTAATATTTTGCTTCATAAACCAATTATGGGAGAGGCTTAACTGTGATGCGAGGGTGAAGCGCTTCCCCTAACCTAGCTGGCTGTGTTGTGCCGGAAGCCAGGAGCGAGGGTAGGCCTAGTAGTGGGCGTACCCTGAGGGGAGTGTTTGAGAACAGGGGGGGGGGGGGGGGGGGGTTGTGAACAGAAGCGCCCTGAGGAGCTGGGGGCTGGAGCTTAAAAAGGTAAGATGCCCCTCCCACAAATTCAGGCTGACTTTTCAGCCTTCCACTTATGGGAGAGGCTTAACTGTGATGCGAGGGTGAAGCGCTTCCCCTAACCTAGCTGGCTGTGTTGTGCCGGAAGCCAGGAGCGAGGGTAGGCCTAGTAGTGGGCAAAAATAAACGAGGACAGCAGAGTAGTGACCAAAGCCTTTAATACCACTCAGAGAGCAAGGTTACAAAATGCCTGGGAAATCTCAACATGCGGGTTCAGGATGTATCTCGTGAAGCAAGAAGAGCGCCACCTACCCATGCACTTAATCACGTGCGCCGGGACTCCGTTTTTTGATGCTGAGGACGCGGCTCCGATTCGGAGCGAGTGTCCTGTGATGGCCAGCGGGTTATAACCGAGACCTGAGGCCAGCGTTCTGATGTGGGCCACAAACTGGATTGACGTCAGGGGCCCCCCACACCAAGGAAGCAGCGGGGCCTCTGGGGAGGCATCTTGCAACAGGGCTAGCAATTGACAGAGGACCATGACTGGGCACCAATCGTTGGAGGTTTTAAAAAACCTGACCTCCGAAGGTGGACCAAGCTGGTTGACCTTCGTGGAAGGGAGCCAGAGGACGAAATGGTCATGGGCCCAGGACAACTGTCGCACCTGCAACCCCTGACTATTAGGGGAGGTGCTGGTGAACTCACCTGGCCTGAGGAACCCGTAAAACCCGAGGTACATGGCTGCTTTGATAATCAAACTAGGAGAGTGCCCAAAAGGAAGACCATCCAGCGCGGACGAGAGTCGCCTGAACATCTCGCCGGAGACAGGCTGCCTACGGACAGGAGGGACGACCCCACACTTCTGGACCCCCCTAAGGGCAGCTTTTACCGCCTGCACTGAAAAGATGGAACCTCCCTTCGGGTTATGGAGCATTGCGCAGTGTTGTACCCCCGCTAGGTACAGCTTGATGGTGTTGAAGGATAGCCTGAGATTGCGGTGACAGTGGGCTATAAACGCCAGGGTGTAGGAGACATCGTCCAAGCCACCTTGCGGGTGGGACCTGGCGAAACCTTCGTAAACCTTGACACCGGCTTGATAGTTCCTGATGGTATTGGAGGAGAGGGAGTGCTGAACCAGGTTCCTGGCGTGAGCAAGGAGGGACTCTAGTCCATCACTAGAGACTGGAAGACCGGAGGGGGGAACCCCAAGGGGTCCGCTCCTGGCAGCACCTGAAAAAAGAGGGGGAAATTAAATCGGGACAGGGCATCTGCCGCCACGTTCTCGACCCCCGGGATATGACTGCAGAACACATGGAAATTATAAGTAAGGGAGAGCCAAACTAGTCTGCGCAGGAGGGACATGATCCTGGGGGATTTAGCCCGACCTTTTGTGATGATGTCCACCAACGCTTGGTTATCGGTGATGAACATCACCGGTGTGTTCGCCCAGCGATGACCCCAGCTCTGAGCTGCCGCCACGATGGGGTAGAGCTCCAGGAGGGAAGATGAACTCAGATTTTCGGCGACTGACCGGATTTCTATGGGCCACTGGCCAGCCATCCAATGGGACCCAAAAATAGCGGCATACCCCCGGGACGCAGCAGCGTCCGAAAAAACGGTGGGATATGATGGTGCCCATGATGGTACAAAAAGGGAGATCCCGTTCCAGGAGGATAAAAACAGGGACCACATGGCCAAGTCCGCCCTGGCATGGCTGTCCAAGTGGACAATGCTGTTCTGGTCAGGGGCCAAAGGCAGTAGCTGGAGCAACCTGGAAGTGAAAGCCCTGCCCTGGGGCATAATTCTGGAGGCAAAGTTGAAACGCCCCAGCAGGGATTGGAGCTCCACCCTGGACAGATAGCCCACGGACATGGCGTGGGAAATTGCCGCACGGCAACTCGCCAGTTTTTCCTCCGGGAGGCTGGCCTCCATCCGGACGGAATCCAGGGTGATACCGAGGAACGTCACCCTGTGGGCGGGGCCCTCAGATTTTGCGTGGGCTATCGGGACCTGTAGGCTGGAAAAAATCTGAAGAAGAGTAGCCAGGTTGCCCGACCTGCCTTGTGGACCCTCGATGATCAGAAAGTCATCGAGGTAGTGGATGACCGTTGGTAATCCACCATGGTGGACGAGGATCCAGTGCAGGGCCTTGGCAAACTGGTCGAACAACCAAGGGCTACTCTTCGACCCAAACGTGAGCCTGTTTGCAAAATAATAGCGGTTGACCCATCTAAGCCCGTAGTAACCCCATAAGTACGGTTTGATGGGGAGGAGCTTGAAGGCATCTGAGATGTCCGCTTTTGCCAACCAGGAACCCCTGCCGGAGTTTACTATACCTTTAATCGCCTCGTCTATAGAGGAATATTTAATGGAGAACTCCTCGGATGGGATGAGCGAGTTGAGACTGGGGACGGCAGAGGCATGAGGCGCGGACAGGTCATAGATTAACCTTTTTTTATTTGTATTTTTTTTGGAGACCAGGCCAATGGGATTGATGCGCCAGGAGGAAAATGGAATCGACTCAAGTGGCCCAATTAGGAACCCTTTGTCAACCTCTGCTTGGAGCAACTCCTCAACCGCTGCCGGGTCTTCAGAAGCCGACCTCAGGTTGCCGCCCTCCCAAGGCGTCTGCGGCAGAGCAACGAGGCCCGTGTGAAATCCCTCTGCGAAGCCGGACAGCAAAAACTGCACAAACCCCCTGTCGGGGTGGCCCCGCAGAAGGATTCCAAGGAGGTCGAGGTCAATGTCGGCTAGTCATAGCTGCTTCGCCGACCCCTTGGGACAGGCGGAACGCGGGTGAGCCCTGAAACACTGCGAGCAGACATGGAGAGCCCTGCAACTGTTGAAGCTGCAGCCATGCCTGTTGTAATTATTACAGACCTGGCTCTTGCCCAGGTACACGATGGGCCTCCCCAGCTTGTCCACTCCGGGGGTGCCTGGTTGGAGACCTGAGGGACCAGGCAGGGACCTAACCATGGACAGGGTGGACCGCGTTCGGACACCAGTCCGCGGAATGAAAGATGGATTGACACCCTGAGCAGGACGGGGCCCTGAGGCCCGCGAAGTGGCGGCAGAACAATTCCATGTCTATATTTGCCCAATTGGTGACGAACTGGAATTGAGCCAGGGCAGCCGCAGCCTTCGCAGAGAAGGAGCGGTGATAATCATAGAATGACGCGCCACCGTACTTATGCCCCAGATCGGTGACCAGATAGAGATAGGAATCTAGTTCCTCCCTTCTTGTGGGCTGGGCCGAGCACACAACATCCCTGAACAGGCTGAACGCCAAAACAAACTCCGGGATGGTGAGTTTTCGGTTCAGCCTTGCGTCCTTGGCCCTCGGGACAAGGGAGATGTCACCACAATTGATGACCCTGTTCTCAGGGAGGTCCTGTGAGGCGATAAGGATGGACGCCAAGTTCACGTCCTTTCCTGCCAGAATCTCCTTCTTAATGCCGTCCGGGATGAAATGAGCCGGGACCACCCTGGGAGTGAAAATGGCCGTACCTACGGAGGTCGACTGAGGAACCACGGACTCGGCCGGGGGGTATGGAGCCTGGGGGGGAGGGGTCGGGGCCCGGGACTCCAGTACCGAAACCCTGGACTGGGCATCAGTCACCATGCCGACCAAGGAGTCAATGGTGGCTTGCAGATGCCTCAAGGACTGTTGAGTGTCCGGGGTGCCCGGCTGGACGCCCGACGGACCCGGGGTGGTCATCAGCCGCTTGTACAGCTCTGCTTTGCGGGCAGAGGCCGGGTGAGGGATGCCCCTTTTATTGAGTTCCGCGATGAGCCTGGGAATCGTCCAGCTTCTCAGGGACGTGTTGCCCGGCTGGCCTGAGACGGACGTTCCGGGGAGAGACATGGTGTCCTCCGTGTCAGAAACATGTGACATGCTTAAACCTGTAAAGAAAGAAAAATGGTCCCGAATAACTATATGAGACCGGAACATAGTGCGACTGGTGCCTATGAGAAGGCTTGAGTCGGTCTGGGCAACGTACCTGGCTTAGAGGCTACTACCTGAATCGATGTGTTGGGTCACCTGACCTTGATCCCAAAGTCGTACGAGAGAACGATCAGGACACGTTCCTGAGAGGGCAAATCATAAGGTTCGGAAGGAAAAGAGAACATAACTGAGGAGGGTGACGGGACTGGGTGAACCAGGAGACAGAGGTAGGTATGAGTCTGGACGAACCAGGAGACAGAGGTAGGTGCGTGCCTGGGCGATCCAGGAGGCAGAGGTAGGTGCGTGCCTGGGCGATCCAGGAGGCAGAGGTAGGAGCGTGCCTGGGCGATCCAGGAGGCAGAGGTAGGAGCGTGCCTGGGCGATCCAGGAGGCAGAGATAGGTGCGTGCCTGGGCGATCCAGGAGGCAGAGATAGGTGCGAGCCTGGGCGATCCAGGAGGCAGAGATAGGTGCGTGCCTGGGCGATCCAGGAGGCAGAGATAGGTGCGTGCCTGGGCGATCCAGGAGGCAGAGATAGGTGCGTGCCTGGGCGATCCAGGAGGCAGAGATAGGTGCGTGCCTGGGCGATCCAGGAGGCAGAGATAGGTGCGTGCCTGGGCGATCCAGGAGGCAGAGATAGGTGCGTGCCTGGGCGATCCAGGAGGCAGAGATAGGTGTGAGCCTGGGTGAACCAGGAGACAGAAGTAGGTGTGAGCCTGGTGAACCAGTAGATGAGACAGTAGCATATAACGTGACGTTCATACATAACATAAGGCACTGTCGCCCTCCTCGAATAGGTGACTTGTGGCAAGCGCTTTAGTGACCGCTGAGTGGGTATGGCGTAACTGATGACCTGGCCTACTCGTGGTGAGACCCCGGTCTCCCTGATCACCGTGCAGAAACTAGGTCCCTTCCACCTAGTCGAGACCCCGGGAGCCCTCCCCCTGAATGAGGAGAACCGAAGATGACTTGCCTTCCCCCGCTGCGGCCCGGCGGGAGAGAGTATGACAAGAACACCGATTCAGCTGTATACACATACATGTATACATATATGTACACCCACATATACATATATATAGACGCATACACATACATATATACACATATCTACATATATATCCACATAACCCACGTATGCATGTACACATACGTGCATATACACCCGCATATATATACAATCCAGAGAGAGAAAAGAAATCCTCCCCCATTTTATTAAATTTTTTATTTTTATTTTTTAATGACTGTGGGCATGGCCGTCGTTGGCCAGGGGCTAGATACCCCTGCTAGCCGCGTGTGGCCAGTTAGGACAGGGGTGCCGGTCTGGGGGCCGTAGGCCTAATAGTGAGGCCAGAACCAGATTGTCCTGAAAGGAGGGGAGGGATCCATAGGGGACAGGGAAAACCTAGGCCGGAGCCGTCAAGGCATACATCACCCGGGCCTGAACGGCGATCCCGGCGTGCGCCCCAGCCCGGAACGCACGCCGACCCCGCGACCCGGGGCCAGGCCCGGCTGAAGGACTCCGGCGTGCGCTCCAAGCTGGAACGCACGACGACGACGCGATCCGGCCCATGGCCGGCGGCGGACTTCCGGCGTGCGCTCCACCCTGGAACGCACGCCGAACATGTGATCCAGGCCAGGCCGACGGAGGCACTCCGGCGTGCGCTCCACGCTGGAACGCACGCCGATTACGTGACCAGGCCCCTGCCTGGCTGAGGGACTTCCGGCGTGCGCTCCATGCTGGAACGCACGTCAGCCCGCAGCGAAGCCCAAGTAAGGACGGGGGAGGCCGTGTGGAGGGGGGGACCCGAGGTTGAGACCCTGCCCCCCCTGTTGTCTCGGGAGGGGATGAATGCAAAAGACAGGGGACAGATAGGGAGAGGGGGGAAGGCAGAAACAAAAACATTTTTGGGCAGACAAATGTGTATCGGCGTGCGTTCCACGCTGGAACGCACGCCGACTCGGGGGGCCGGAGGTATGTGCCGTCGCTGATTGGGCCCTTGTGGCACGTTTGTTTTGCACAGAATTACCTCTCCTGAAGACGTGACGGCTGTGTATGAAAACGAACGGACGAACCAGATGAAAGTACTCACGACGTGCACGGATGCAGTACCAGAGCAAGCGACTCCTTATCCAGACTGTGAATAGAAGCGCCCTGAGGAGCTGGGGGCTGGAGCTTAAAAAGGTAAGATGCCCCTCCCACAAATTCAGGCTGACTTTTCAGCCTTCCACTTGTTTACTCGTTTCAACTTACTATACAAATTAAGCCTTAAACAGAGGCATAAATTGTGTTTAGATTTGTATTAATTCAAAACTTTTGCGTCTAAAGTTTGACATTTTGACAAATTAGTTCACCTTACGATTCCACACTTTGCAAAGAGTACAAACCTCAAAAGATAACAAAGCATATCTATATCTAAATCCGCTGTTAAGATGAACAGATTATTTTTTTGAATTTGTTAGCGCAATAGAATTACGCAACTTATGATTCATCCCTTGCATATTTCTCCTTATTTTTAACTACTTTTCAATTACTCTATGACTAACCCTTAAATATAGGAATAAATAGTTTTAATAGTGGCAGTGTATTCATTGGCAATCTGTCTAGACTCCATCTTGGAACCGTTACGCATAAGCTCACCTTAAGTTGAAAGGCTGCGGATGAAAGCTTGGCAAACAGTGCAATGTTCTTGGTTTAAGACTATACTTTCAGGGATCGTTTCTATAGGCTTTGAAGGGAGAAATGTGCTTGAAAGAGTCTGAGCTTGCGCTCCACGATGATGAGTTTTAGGGCTTTCTTGTGAGCATGAAAGCAGTTGATAACTCTGTTTTATGCAGTGGTTGTCTGCTTTTGATGACTGTTCTCTTCTTTTTGAGAAGATGGAGAAGAAAGCTCTTTCAGAGTGGTTCTAGTCAGTTAAAGAACAGGAAATGCATGAAAAAAAGGGTTTCAAAACCTAATCAATGCACAGTAGTCAAAGTTTGAACATGATTGATTTTCCCCAATTTTTTTTTGCACTTTGTTTTTGCATCTATCTAAAAAATTGCAAAACAGACTCAAAAGGTTTAGTCTAACAAGATTTGTAAAAATATGGCAAACACTAATGCATAAACTTTGCTGGTAACATAAAGATAAGGAGTTCCTAGCTTATCATATAACTAAATCTAGTTTTAGTTAAGAGAATCAAAAATGTATTTGAAATTCTACATTAGGGCAGATTCATATATACCGTTATTAAATGTCATTGAAAATATCCACCACAAAATGCACCTATAGCATGGTCGGATTTGACCCAGACTCACGCCAGATTTCTCACTTGGCAGTGGGAATAAACCTCTGAAAAACATGGTAAATCCGAATAAAAATCTACTCGCAAGACATAAGAATGTTGCAGTGGATTTGTATATGGAGTTATTTGACAGTATTTTTGAATCCACTCTAATATTTTGCTTCATAAACCAATTGTTTACTCGTTTCAACTTACTATACAAATTAAGCCTTAAACAGAGGCATAAATTGTGTTTAGATTTGTATTAATTCAAAACTTTTGCGTCTAAAGCTTGACATTTTGACAAATTAGTTCACCTTACGATTCCACACTTTGCAAAGAGTACAAACCTCAAAAGATAACAAAGCATATCTATATCTAAATCCGCTGTTAAGATGAACAGATTATTTTTTTGAATTTGTTAGCGCAATAGAATTACGCTACTTATGATTCATCCCTTGCATATTTCTCCTTATTTTTAACTACTTTTCAATTACTCTATGATTAACCCTTAAATATAGGAATAAATAGTTTTTATAGTGGCAGTGTATTCATTGGCAATCTGTCTAGACTCCATCTTGGAACCGTTACGCATAAGCTCACCTTAAGTTGAAAGGCTGCGGATGAAAGCTTGGCAAACAGTGCAATGTTCTTGGTTTAAGACTATACTTTCAGGGATCATTTCTATAGGCTTTGAAGGGAGAAATGTGCTTGAAAGAGTCTGAGCTCGCGCTCCACGATGATGAGTTTTAGGGCTTTCTTGTGAGCATGAAAGCAGTTGATAACTCTGTTTTATGCAGTGGTTGTCTGCTTTTGATGACTGTTCTCTTCTTTTTGAGAAGATGGAGAAGAAAGCTCTTTCAGAGTGGTTTTAGTCAGTTAAAGAACAGGAAATGCATGAAAAAAAGGGTTTCAAAACCTAATCAATGCACAGTAGTCAAAGTTTGAACATGATTGATTTTCCCCATTTTTTTTTTGCACTTTGTTTTTGCATCTATCTAAAAAATTGCAAAACAGACTCAAAAGGTTTAGTCTAACAAGATTTGTAAAAATATGGCAAACACTAATGCATAAACTTTGCTGGTAACATAAAGATAAGGAGTTCCTAGCTTATCATATAACTAAATCTAGTTTTAGTTAAGAGAATCAAAAATGTATTTGAAATTCTACATTAGGGCAGATTCATATATACCGTTATTAAATGTCATTGAAAATATCCACCACAAAATGCACCTATAGCATGGTCGGATTTGACCCAGACTCACGCCAGATTTCTCACTTGGCAGTGGGAATAAACCTCTGAAAAACATGGTAAATCCGAATAAAAATCTACTCGCAAGACATAAGAATGTTGCAGTGGATTTGTATATGGAGTTATTTGACAGTATTTTTGAATCCACTCTAATATTTTGCTTCATAAACCAATTGTTTACTCGTTTCAACTTACTATACAAATTAAGCCTTAAACAGAGGCATAAATTGTGTTTAGATTTGTATTAATTCAAAACTTTTGCGTCTAAAGCTTGACATTTTGACAAATTAGTTCACCTTACGATTCCACACTTTGCAAAGAGTACAAACCTCAAAAGATAACAAAGCATATCTATATCTAAATCCGCTGTTAAAATGAACAGATTATTTTTTTGAATTTGTTAGCGCAATAGAATTACGCTACTTATGATTCATCCCTTGCATATTTCTCCTTATTTTTAACTACTTTTCAATTACTCTATGATTAACCCTTAAATATAGGAATAAATAGTTTTTATAGTGGCAGTGTATTCATTGGCAATCTGTCTAGACTCCATCTTGGAACCGTTACGCATAAGCTCACCTTAAGTTGAAAGGCTGCGGATGAAAGCTTGGCAAACAGTGCAATGTTCTTGGTTTAAGACTATACTTTCAGGGATCATTTCTATAGGCTTTGAAGGGAGAAATGTGCTTGAAAGAGTCTGAGCTCGCGCTCCACGATGATGAGTTTTAGGGCTTTCTTGTGAGCATGAAAGCAGTTGATAACTCTGTTTTATGCAGTGGTTGTCTGCTTTTGATGACTGTTCTCTTCTTTTTGAGAAGATGGAGAAGAAAGCTCTTTCAGAGTGGTTTTAGTCAGTTAAAGAACAGGAAATGCATGAAAAAAAGGGTTTCAAAACCTAATCAATGCACAGTAGTCAAAGTTTGAACATGATTGATTTTCCCCATTTTTTTTTTGCACTTTGTTTTTGCATCTATCTAAAAAATTGCAAAACAGACTCAAAAGGTTTAGTCTAACAAGATTTGTAAAAATATGGCAAACACTAATGCATAAACTTTGCTGGTAACATAAAGATAAGGAGTTCCTAGCTTATCATATAACTAAATCTAGTTTTAGTTAAGAGAATCAAAAATGTATTTGAAATTCTACATTAGGGCAGATTCATATATACCGTTATTAAATGTCATTGAAAATATCCACCACAAAATGCACCTATAGCATGGTCGGATTTGACCCAGACTCACGCCAGATTTCTCACTTGGCAGTGGGAATAAACCTCTGAAAAACATGGTAAATCCGAATAAAAATCTACTCGCAAGACATAAGAATGTTGCAGTGGATTTGTATATGGAGTTATTTGACAGTATTTTTGAATCCACTCTAATATTTTGCTTCATAAACCAATTGTTTACTCGTTTCAACTTACTATACAAATTAAGCCTTAAACAGAGGCATAAATTGTGTTTAGATTTGTATTAATTCAAAACTTTTGCGTCTAAAGCTTGACATTTTGACAAATTAGTTCACCTTACGATTCCACACTTTGCAAAGAGTACAAACCTCAAAAGATAACAAAGCATATCTATATCTAAATCCGCTGTTAAAATGAACAGATTATTTTTTTGAATTTGTTAGCGCAATAGAATTACGCTACTTATGATTCATCCCTTGCATATTTCTCCTTATTTTTAGCTACTTTTCAATTACTCTATGATTAACCCTTAAATATAGGAATAAATAGTTTTTATAGTGGCAGTGTATTCATTGGCAATCTGTCTAGACTCCATCTTGGAACCGTTACGCATAAGCTCACCTTAAGTTGAAAGGCTGCGGATGAAAGCTTGGCAAACAGTGCAATGTTCTTGGTTTAAGACTATACTTTCAGGGATCATTTCTATAGGCTTTGAAGGGAGAAATGTGCTTGAAAGAGTCTGAGCTCGTGCTCCACGATGATTAGTTTTAGGGCTTTCTTGTGAGCATGAAAGCAGTTGATAACACTGTTTTATGCAGTGGTTGTCTGCTTTTGATGACTGTTCTCTTCTTTTTGAGAAGATGGAGAAGAAAGCTCTTACAGAGTGGTTTTAGTCAGTTAAAGAATAGTTATGAGCGGCAGGTGCCATATTCGATTTCGACGAAATTTGCGAATATTTGATAGAATATTCGTTTAATATTCGTCGAAATCGAATATTCGTCATTATTATACTATCACGATTTATTAAGCGATTTAAATAATCGCGATTGCGATTTTTTAACTTAAGGCTACTTTCCCATTGGTTTGATATCTAGAATTAGCGAAGATGACGAATATAACGAATGTATTCGTTTTATTCCTCAAAACGAAGATAACGAAATATTCTCCATCTTCGTTTTAGCTACCTATTCGTCATCTTCGCTAATTCTAGCAATCAAATAGGAAAGTTGACTATAGAGACAGCTAAGTTTAATTCGCTATGCGATTTTATTACTTTTAATTTTTTTTTTAACAAATTGAATAGTTAAATACTTCATTATTATAATGATTATATTTATAAAAAAAAGTTATATAATCGCATAGCGAATTAAACACAGCTGTCTCTATAGTCAACTTTCCTATTTGATTGCTAGAATTAGCAAAGTTGACGAATAGGTAGCTAAAACGAAGATGTAGAATACTTCGTTATCTTCGTTTTGATCAATATGACGAATACATTCGTCATATTCGCTAATTCTACCATCCAACCATAGTAAACCAGGTTCAAGTTGAAATAGCAATTAGATTAGTTAAAGTTAAAATAATCGAATTTCAATTTTAATATAGCACTGCTATATTCTTTATTTGTTAATTCTAGCCTAATATGGACTATAGCAGTGCTAAGCTTAAATCAAGATTCCATTATTATAATTTGAATTAATCGCATTGCTATTTCTACTTGCACCTGGTTTACATTACTATGGCTAAATATTCTACAGCTGCCTCAATTTAAGTTATAATCGTATTACGCGATAATGACAACAACGTAATTTTCGTGTAAGGCGATTTATCTTTGTATGTTTTTAATGCTCTCCAAAAGTTAGCTTAACACCATCATATAGTAACAATCGTATTACGCGATAATGACAACTACGTAATTATCGTGTAAGGCGATTTTTGATTTTTTTTTAATCTTCCCATATCGAGTATAGCGTGTTGAATCTTTCAATCCTAAAATTCGCTTCACATACAATTTATTAAACAGTGTTGGATATAGTTGGTAGACTACACATAATATTAAATAAGCTAAAATGTCTATAGAAAAATAAATGGCGGGACATTTATTTCAGCAGTGGCCATGAAAAACGAAATGCGATTTTAAATAAACGCGTTAATAACGATAAAATAGTATTTTTTTTTCCAAAATGACAGAGCAGATTTGTGAACCCTCCCTTCTCCTAGCTTGAATAGCCAATGGGAATGGCCTGTCACACCTTAGCAACATCCATAGCAACCAATCGGTTAGTAGCCTGCCCCTTCACTATATAAATAAAGACACCGCCCGGTTTCCATTTTGTGGGTTTAGTTGTTGTAGTGAGAGGAGCAAGAGCATTTGTCAGTCGAAATTGTGCATAAATCGAAATTACAGTTTAAAATTATTAGATAGATAGATAGATAGATAGATAGGGATTAGGACAGCGAATAATTATATAGTTTGTAGGGTGCAGGGTAGGTCATAAAGTTAGTTTAGGCAGTGTTAGGGCTCAGTTTATTATATAAAGTTCAGTGTAGAGTAGGGACTAGTTAGTTTGAATTGATTAAATACAGATAGGGAATTAGATAGTACTTTCAGGATAAATTAGCTTAGTTCTTAGGGTTTAGTGTAGGATCAACTTTATTATTTCCAATTATAGTTAGGGTTTAGGTTAACTTTTCATATAACAGCTTAGTGTAGGGTTTTAGTTTAGTGTCCTTCTGTGTAAATTTGTAGTCTTTATTGTCTGTTCCGAGTTTGTTCATTTTGTCCTAGTCCGTCCGTCCGTCTTTGTCTTTGTGCCGTTGTAGGTAGTTAGGAGAAAAAAAAAACTTTTAGTGTTACTTGTCTTTGTTTTGTCTTAGTCCGTGTTTTTGTAGTTAGTTAAAAAAAAAAAAAAAGAAAAAAAAAAAGTTTTAGTGTTACTTGTCTTAGTTTGGTCTTAGTCCGTGTTTTTGTAGTTAGTTAAAAAAAAAAAAAAGTTTTACTGTTACTTGTCTTCGTTTTGTCTTAGTCCGTGTCTTTGTAGTTAGGTCACAAAAAAAACAAAAAAGCCCAAAAAAAGTTTTAGTGTTACTTGTCTTCGTTTTGTCTTAGTCTGTGTCTTTGTAGTTAGGTCACAAAAAAAACAAAAAAGCAAAAAAAAAGTTTTAGTGTTACTTGTCTTCGTTTTGTCTTTGTCCGTGTTTTTGTAGTTAGTTTAAAAAAAAAAAAAAAGCAAAAAAAAACTTTTAGTGTTACTTGTCTTCGTTTTGTCTTAGTCTGTGTCTTTGTAGTTAGGTCACAAAAAAAACAAAAAAGCAAAAAAAAAAGTTTTAGTGTTACTTGTCTTCGTTTTGTCTTAGTCCGTGTCTTTGTAGTTAGGTAAAAAAAAAAAAAAAAACAAAAAAAAAACGTTTTAGTGTTACTTGTCTTCGTTTTGTCTCAGTCCGTGTCTTTGTAGTTAGTTTAATTTTAGTTACTAGTGCAAAATAATAATAATAATTAATCTTTAATTTCTTTTCGGTTTCTATAACTTTTAATTTATTATTTTTGGTATTTTATATCATTTTTTTTTTTTTGTCACCGGCCCAATAAAGTTTATCCCCTATATTTATATATTTTATTTTTTGTTGGTTCTTCCAAAAATGAGCCACAAAGGCGAGGCACGCAGCCAGAGCAGTAGGGGCAGGAGAAGGAACGCTGCTGGACAGCAGCCAGCAGTCAGTGGAGCACGCCTGATCCCAGATTTTTTTGCGCGTGGCAGCCGCCCAATTGGTTCAGACGAGGCGGATGCAATTGTGGCATATGTGGCACAATCCAGTGCCACAGATTCATCCGCCCAGGCTCGCAGCAGGAGCAGCAGCATCAGCAGCAGTGGGGCAACTCCTCCTCCTGCTTCACCACCCCCCAGTCCCCAAGATGATACCCTGCTCCTGTTTAGCGACAGTGAGAGGGACATCTTGGGGGACTTAATGTAGAAGGGGGAACTTGAATTTAGTCCACCCGATTGTCAGGACCTTATGGAAGGGGTAGAGGAGGAGGATGGGGTACCTCCTGTGAGTACCCCAGTGATATCCCTTCCAACGGGTGCGGGTGGGGTAAGCCACACTACTCCCGCACCTAGTCAGACTCAGGTGTCAGTGAGGGGACAGCAGAGCCATGGCAGGGGCTCCCCGTTAGCTGTTCCGCTCGGTCCATCACATTGGGGCCTTGAGTCTGAGGAGGAGGGTGACACAGAGTGTGTGCCACCTCCTTCGTCATGTGACAGCAGCACTGACGAAGGTAGGCAGGCGAGGCAATTGGTGCGCCAGGTCACCAGGGAGCCCAGTGTCAGGGGCTCCACTGGTAAGAGCGGCAGGCAGCAGCAGCCAGCTCCTACTGTGCGCACCGAGCCTGAACAGGCGCGGGTATCCACCGCCCCATCTGACCAGAGGTTTGGGCGGAAGTCGCCTGTTTGGGCCTATTTCACCCTGGCAGCAGATGATGTCACAATTGGCATCTGTCAGCTATGCCATGCCAGGGTGAGGAGAGGGAAGTGTTTGGCTCGGCTGGGTACCACTGCCCTGACCCAGCACCTTAGAGTCAATCACTGGCGGGAGTGGGAAGAGATGCGTGGTGGTCGTAGCAGCAGCGCCACCACCAGTGTGCAGGGGCCAGCACCTCCTGCCACTGTTCAGCATCAGCAGCAACCGCAGACTCAAATTGAGTCCCACTCCACCACTCCCTCTCCTAGCGGTACTGGTACTGGCAGCCATACCTCTGCCTCCACTGCACCCTCCTCCAGGTCCTCCTCCTCTGCCGTCCGGCGCCAGCCCTCAATTGCTGAGGCTTTGGAACGCACCGCGCCCTACACCCCCGGGGACAGACGCGTGCGTTCTCTCAATGGGCTCCTGGCAAGGGTTATTGCCCAACATCTGCTGCCCTTCAACCTTGTGGATAGCAATCCATTCAGGCAGATGTTGGAGCAGGCCCAACCTAGATGGCGTGTCCCCAGCCGCCATTTCTTCGCCAGGACCGGCGTCCCTGCCCTCCACCAGAATGTGGTGCAGAATGTATCCCTGTGGCTGGATCACGCTCTCAGCGACAGGGTGCATCTGACCATGGATGCCTGGACCAGCAGGCATGGGCAAGGGCGCTACATTAGTTTTACCGCCCATTGGGTTTCCCTCCGAGGCGCCGGGGAGGGAACAGCGGCATCAGAGTTTGTGGTGCCGCCACGGGGTGTCCAGGGTGGAAACACTATCCTCCCTCAAGCCACTGTCTCCACAGCTGCTGAGCCCCCAAGAAAGCGTCCCCGTAGCTATGCAAGTGTGGGGCACATCCGCTGCCAGGCCGTGCTCCAGCTTGTTAGCTTAGGGGAACGGAGACACACTGGACCTGATGTTCTATCAGCACTACAGGATCAGGTCCAGAAGTGGCTGACACCCCGAAGGCTCCAGGCAGGTATAGTTGTATGTGACAACGGCAGCAACCTCCTCGCCGCCCTCCATGCTGGCAGTCTGACACACGTCCCCTGCATGGCACATGTCCTCAACCTGGTTGTCCAGAAATACCTACGCACATTTCCAGGGTTGAGTGACATTGTGCAACGTGTCTGTCGGATTGCCAGCCACTTCCGACGCTCCCCAACTGCCTCCGCGTCCCTGTCCAGACTGCAGCGGGACAACAGCCTGCCCCCTCACAGGCTGATTGTCGACAGCGTGACGCGGTGGAACTCCACCCTCCACATGCTGGAGAGGTTGTGGGAGCAGAGAAGGGCGGTGAGGGAATACCTGCTTGACCTAGGCACTCCAGGGCCAACCAACACACTCCCATACATCACTAATGCGGAGTGGGGGCAGATACAGCATGTCTGCCACGTGTTGGCCCCATTTGATCAGGCGACCAAGATGGTCAGCGGGGAACATGTCGGCCTCAATGACGTGCTCCCCTTAGTGTTCCTGCTGGACAGGACACTAGATCGCCTGCTCGAGGCTGGGGAGAGTGCCTTGGTGGAGCAAGATGAGGCGGCCTTGCTCCACCAGGACCAGGCCCAGGACGACGTGGATGAGGAGGAAGACATTCACGACGTCCAGGAGTCTGCGCCTGGTCAGGAGGGAGAGACGGTGTCGGGGGCACCGTTAGTCCGGGGGTGGGGCAGCAGCAACAGGGACCATCATGAACAGCAGCAAGAGGACCAGGATGTCATGGTCCCTGACAGCCATGAGGAGGCACAGCAGGCTGTCCTCTTCCCTATGGCTGCCCACATGCTGCGCTGCCTTAGGAGGGACCCCCGGATCAGGAAACTGAAGGAGAGTGACGATTTCTGGTTGGCCACCCTTTTAGACCCTAGATGCAAGGGGAAGCTGGAGCAGTTCATCCCAGCCAGCCGGAGACAGGCCCGGATTGAAAAACTGCGGTCCTGTCTCATCAAACGGCTGGAGGAGGCTAACCCGCGGCCTCAGGCTCCAGTTCTCCCCGCCCATCTCACCCAGCCGACAGCTGGTCCCAGCAGCACCAGCCGACAGCTGGTCCCAGCAGCACCAGCCGACTTGGTGACCTTATGGGTGAGATGAGGCAGTTCTACCAGTCTGCGCGACCCAGTAGCAGCAGCAGCAGCAGCAGTCACCACCAGTGGCTGGCCCGCATGGTGGCTGACTACATGGGGTCAGTCGGTGCTTCCGACAGCATGAGCACCGACGACCCCATGGAGTACTGGGTTGCCAGGCTGGACACCTGCCGTGAGCTCGCTCAGTATGCGCTGGAGCTATTGTCTTGCCCCCCCTCCAGCGTACTGTCTGAGCAGACTTTCAGCGCGGCAGGTGGGGTGGTCACGGACAAGAGGACCCGTCTGTCCACTGACTCTGTGGACAGACTCACCTTCATCAAGATGAACGAGTCCTGGAACGGCAGTGACTTCTTGGCCCCCGCTGTCGGTTCAGGACATTGAGACGTCCCTTGTCTATCACTCTCCTTTTCTCTCCCTCCAAAAATCCGTTGTTTTTTAATCATTTTAACTTACTTATTGATATTTTTAATTATTTATTAACTTATTTATTTATTTATATTTATGAATTTATTTATTAATTACTAGTTATGAATTTTTTGATGAATTTTGAAATATATTTTTCTATTTATTATATATATATTTATTTATTATTTTGCATTATATTTTATCTATTTATTACTTTATTAATCATGGATTTTAAAATTTATATATATAGATATATATATATATGTGTATTTATTAGTTTTTAAAAATTTAATATAATCATGTATGTTTGATTTCAGTAATAGTGTGTATTATTTAATATTTTTATTATTTATATATTGATTATCGATTTTATTTATTTTAATGTATTGATCATGTTTTAATAAATATTTTTATTAATTTTTGTTAATTTTTAATATATTGATAGTTATATTTACATGTATATTATATTTTTAAATTTATTTAATGTATAATATGCTGATTTTTAAAATTTTGAAATGTACAGTTGGGTTTTATTTATATTTATGTATTGATTAATTTCAGTATTGATCCATTTTTTAATAATCACACATTATTTATTTTCTTAATATTTATTTTTAAGTAATTAGTGTGCATGACCACACAGCACACAATCAGACCTAAGTAGTCTGCTCCAGGTTTCCAGATCAGGCACATGGAAGATGAAGCAGAACACTGTGTTTTCGCTTACAACGACATCATGTGTTTTCTCGAAGGCAGAGTGCTGTGGAAGTGTCGGTGTTTAGCAGCGGCTCTTTCGTTCCTCCTCATGTCTGTGAGGAGGAATGTGTCCCGACGCTCCACACACCCATACACGATCAGTATTGCACACACGCTAGTCTACATCCAACTGCTACACCCATCCCTCATGTGCCTTTGTGAGCACCAAAGGCAGTGATGAGCCAAGTTTCATCGGGCGGAGTCTGGAAGCGCTCCGCCGTGATCCAACGGGGGAAACGCAAACTTCCTTAGGCGATGAAGCAGCGTTGTTCCAAAGCTGATGAAAGGGTCCACATTTGGGCTTCCACCAGTGAGCAACCTGCATGATCTCTTGACGGTCATAGGGTCTAACGATCAATTTAAAGTGGTTATTTTGAACAACCGGGGTATTGATGTCAGGCGCAAAAGGGTGCATACATGAGCATGGCACAGCGGATCGCCAACAATGTCATCCAGCACAGTGCATTTTTCAAGCTGTTTAGAGGGAAACATGTGTTCTTCAGTTACATAGAACTGACAGTAAACTGTTTGTTCATAACGATTAGCAGTTTGGCTCCTGTACACGGACCCATAAAAATTTATGGATCAGTATTCAGTGCGTGTGCTATGCGTTGACATCACGCATTCCTACCGCGTGTTTAAATTGACCGTGAGAAAGAAGTTTAATTCTTTTTTAGTTTTATTAAATTTTTATTCTTTGAGGATTTATATAAATTTACAGTAATACGCTCCTCTAAAATGCGGTTGTATGTAGAAGGAAAAAAAATCAGCACTTAAATAGATCTGATGCGGTAGGTAAATATATTGATTTTGTCTATAATGCAATATTAATATATCTATTTCACCCATTTCACCCTGGAAGCAATCAAATTTGCTAATAATGCTGAAATCAACATTCTATTGGACCGTATTACTGCACATAGATATACAATGTATATTTGAATTTTTTTATAATTATATAAAAAACATAATAAAAACATAACCGTGATTAATAAAGCACAAACAGTTTACTGTCAGTTCTATGTAACTGAAGAACACATGTTTCCCTCTAAACAGCTTAAAAATGCACTGTGCTGGATGACAGTGTTGGCGATCCGCTGTGCCATGCTCAAGTATGCACCCTTTGCGCCTGACATCAATACCCCGGTTGTTCAAAATAGCCACTTTAAATGGATCGTTAGACCCTATGACCGTCAAGAGATCATGCAGGTTGCTCACTGGTGGAAGCCCAAATGTGGACCCTTTCATCAGCTTTGGAACAACGCTGGCTTCATCGCCTAAGGGAGATTGCGTTTCCCCCGTTGGATCACGGCGGAACGCTTCCAGACTCGCCCGATGAAACTTGGCTCATCACTGCCTTTGGTGCTCACAAAGGCACATGAGAGATGGGTGTAGCAGTTGGATGTAGACTAGCGTGTGTGCGATACTGATCGTGTATGGGTGGGTGGAGCGTCGGGACACATTCC
>NW_024400368.1:0-34858 GCF_905171765.1 Bufo bufo
ATTATTACTGCTGGGGGGTATTATGTACACTGAGGGCACTGCAGGGGTTTTTAACAGCCGTGAATAACAGATGCAAAACGGGCATTAAAAACGGACAGACAGACAAAAAATGGATGCACAAATGGTTGGAAAATGGCCACGAAAAACTGACAGTGTGCCTTAAGCCTCATTTACACATCCGTGCTTAAATCTGTGAAAAGGAGGTCAGTGATGCCTCCATGAAGATATCTGTGAAGGATCCATGTGTGGTCCGTGTGTGCATATTTTGCTGTCCGTGTGTCATCCGTGTTTCACTGACACAGCACAGCGGAAAAATAATTTTCAAAGCATCTCTTCCTAATGATCCCTGAAACCCTGTTGGATCCGTGTCGCATTCGTGGTTTTCACGGATACATAGACTATAATGGGCATGATGGATGGACGGACAAAGCAGACCCACGGACCGTGCTAAAACTCTGATGTGTGAATACACACATTAAAATGAATGAGGACGTGAGCTGTCCGTGGAGAACATGTACAGCGCACATACGTGGAACACTGAGGTGTGAATGAGGTTTTATAGAGCTTAGAGCGTTTAGGATTGTACGGTAACAGAATTCAGACATGTCGGTTCAGCATGTTAGGGATCAGCTCCCTGAAAAGATTGCACTGAAAGGCTCAATAGCCTTGTGTAATTTCCACTAATTAGTAGCTACAGTAGATGCATTTCTCCAGTGTGGAAATGGGGCCGTTTTTTCCTTTGTAACTAAAATGTATTTCACACCTCCACTAGGTGGCAGCAATGTACTGGTTACCTTTTCATATGACAGAAAACACAACACAGGTGTGAATACAGCCTTAGGCCTAGTTCACACGAACGTATGGCTTTTATAGTTTTTTGCTGTCCGTTTTTCACGGATCCGTTGTTCCGTTTTTGAGTTCCGTTGTGTTTCCGTTTCCTTTCCGTTTTTCCGTTCCGTTTTTCCGTATGCCATGTACAGTATACAGTAATTACATAGAAAAAATTGGGCTGGGCATAACATTTTCAATAGATGGTTCATCAAAAACGGAATGGATACGGAAGACATACCGATGCATTTCCGTATGTGTTCCGTTTTTTTTTGCGGAGCCATTGACTTGAATGGAGCCACGGAACGTGATTTTTCAGGCTAAATATTGGACATGTTCTATCTTTGAAAGGAACGGAAATACGGAAACGGAATGCTTACGGAACACATTCCGTATACGGAACACATAAAAACGGCCCGTACACTCGCAAAAAAGACGTTTGTGTGAACTAGACCTTACCATAACTTGTTAACCCCTTCTCACCCTGTGACATTTTAATACATCATGGGAACTATGTAGTTCCAGCCAATTGACATAATAGCAGAAGTTGTTCCTGTGTGGTCGCTGTGGGAGGCCAGTTTTGACTGAAAACCAGGCTCCAGGCCTGGCTGTTTAATGCCTTGGATGCTGCAAACAATAGCAACCGTAGCATCTAAGGAGTTTAAGAGACGAAAGGGGCTTCCTATGTCAGCACGTTGCAACAAATTGTGTGGTGCCATTTACAAAGGCCTCCAGGTCAGACATGTGCAGAAGTGTAATAGCACCTATGGCAGAGTTAATAGTATACTTTTTTCTTTGTATTTCCGGCCTGACCACGGTCATCTTAAAGGGGTTGTCTCACTTCAGCAAATAGCATTTATTATGAAGAGGAAGTTAGTACAAACCACTTACTAATTTATTGTCATTATCCATATTGCTTCGTTTGGCTGGACTCATTTTTCCACATTTCACACTCGGGTCCCACATACCCTTTCCCACCCCAAACACTCAACCAGCCCCACCCCCCTTTTTTACCCCAATAAATACACTGAGGCAGGTACTGGAATTAAATGGCCACAGCAGCCTTTTATTAACATAACATAACATTAACAATAAACACATGTCCATCATGAACCCGACGAAGGAGGTCCTGAAAGCCCTAGTTACACTCTAAAACAAGTGCACCAAAAACACCCGGGTAAGTACAACTTGCCTCCAGCCGCACCACACCAGCTCGGAGACCCCCGAGTGTTGTATCCCCTTTTAACCGCCCGATTACCGAAACCTGGGAGTCCAGCCCCACCAATTGAGGCCCTCCCATCCACAAGACACCAAGTCATAGCCCAGCTTCCAGGACCTCCTACCGCCACCCCTGCCGTGACAAACAGACTCAATCACCAAATCACCCAGCAATATTGAAACCCAAAAACAGGGAGGGTGGGTGGGAGCTTGCTTCCAAATCAAGATGGCGCCGGATAGCCCTTGGCGCCACCCATATAAACCCTTAGCTCCACCCCTCCACCTCGGCCGCTACTTCCCACCATTTTAACCCCTACCTCACCTCGCCCGTCCACACTCCATTACCCCACGTCCCCTCGTTCCCCAAAACCCATCATGGCAGCCTCCCCTAAAGGCTGTCGCCCCCCAGTACAGCTGCACTTGATAGGGTTATTGGGGAAGTCCACTCGGGTCCCACATACCCTTTCCCACCCCAAACACTCAACCAGCCCCACCCCCCTTTTTTACCCCAATAAATACACTGAGGCAGGTACTGGAATTAAATGGCCACAGCAGCCTTTTATTAACATAACATAACATTAACAATAAACACATGTCCATCATGAACCCGACGAAGGAGGTCCTGAAAGCCCTAGTTACACTCTAAAACAAGTGCACCAAAAACACCCGGGTAAGTACAACTTGCCTCCAGCCGCACCACACCAGCTCGGAGACCCCAGAGTGTTGTATCCCCTTTTAACCGCCCGATTACCGAAACCTGGGAGTCCAGCCCCACCAATTGAGGCCCTCCCATCCACAAGACACCAAGTCATAGCCCAGCTTCCAGGACCTCCTACCGCCACAGACGCGCAACTTGACCCACCTACCTCAAGCTTGCGTGCCCCTCCACACCACCAATGCTCGCTCAATTCCACCCTGCAAACCCAGGGCCCACAAATCCACCCCCACCGCATTAAGGTGAACACCATCCGCTCTCCAATACGCTCCCTCCCCCGACTCCAGATCAAAATGCCTCACCACCACCGACCCATTCCGAGCCACAAACTTACCTACCGCCCTATTCACCTTAATACGAGCCCTATTGATCCGTTCCACCGAACGCGCCTCCCGCCAACACTTCCTTGGGACAATATCCGACCACACTACCACCAGCCCCGGGAACAAGGCCCACAACCTCAGAAAATCAAATTTAATGTCCCTTATCAACTCTCTTACCGGCTTCACCCCCAAATCGTTACCACCTGCGTGCACGACCAAGACATTCGGGGGACGGTCCAGCTGAACAAAACGATGCACTTCCCTCAAAACCCCGCCCCACAACATACCTCTATAGCCCATCCACCGGACGGCCGCAACCTCCCTGCCAATCCCCAACTGCCGCCCGTTAGGCCTCACGTCCGCCCGAATCGCCCCCCAGAACACAAAGGAATGGCCGATAATCCACACCAACGCCGGCGAATGACCTAAAATACAAAAGAAACAATCAACATCAGAAAGCAAGCCCTAACCACCACCCCTCACACTACCTCAAGCCTCACGTATGACCGGAACCTATCAGATTCCCACCGCCCAATCCTCCGAATCACCTCATCACTCACACCCCTCCGTGCAGCCTCGGTGGCTGCCCCAATCCTGAAAGAGTGACCCGTGTAACACCCTGGGTCCACCCCCAGGTTCCGCAAACACCTCTTCAACACAGCCACAAACTGAAACCGGGACAAAAACGCCCCATTCTCATGCCTGAGCAAAGGGGCCCCGTCTCCCGTAACCCCGCCCCATATTCCCTCAAACAAACCACCGGGCACATAGCACAGCCCGGAACCGCAAACAAACAGACACAACGACCCCGCCCTTCCTGATCCGTCTTTGACGCCCTCAGCCGAATCACCACTCGATCTGGGAACACATCCACATCATCGTCCCGCAAACCTCCCGCACAGCGAACACTCCCACTCACCAGCTCCCCCAACCGAAATGCCCCAAAAAATGCCAGCGAATAAGCAGCCTTAAACAAGCGAACCTCACTCCCTGAGCTGCAAACCAGCTCCACCTGCACCCCCAGCTTCAGCAACAAATCAAAGGACACCGGCCGACGCCGGTCCTCCGACCTCCACCCCCTCCGCCAGCCCTTTAACACCTGACGCACCACAAAAGCTTTGGTACAGTCCACCAACCCCCGTACCCGAAACCCAAACGCCAGCCCCGCCATGCACTTATTAATCCTCGCCACTGACCAACCCTCCTCCTTCTTCCATCCCAGGAACAACACTAAAGGAACCTCCCCCGCATCCACATCCATACCCAACATCCCACACCACTCCCTCCAAGCAACCCATGCCGTATCGTACGCCGCCCACGTACCAGCCGACAGGGACGCCCTAAACAGCCTGCTCACCGTACCTCCAAAATCTCCCACAACAACCCCGGGCACTCCATCCCGACGACATCCGCGTCCGGCGCCAACTGCCGAAAACGATCCCACTGCGAACGAGAAAGAGCATCCGCAATACCATTAGACACACCTGGCACATGTACTGCCACTGCCCAAACATTCAATGACAAACAACTCAAAACCATATGCTGCAACAACTTCACCACCTGCGGAGATGAAGCAGACAACTGATTAATTGCCTGCACCACCCCCAAGTTGTCACAATGAAAACGCACCTTTTTATTCCTAAACTTGTCCCCCCACAACTCCAATGCCAACACAATGGGAAACAATTCTAACAACGCGACGTTCTTGACCCAACCCCTCTCCACCCACAATGAAGGCCAGCGATCCGCACACCACTGCCCGTTACAATAGACCCCAAAACCAACCCCCCCCCGCCGCATCTGAAAAAAGGTCAAAATCCACACTATCCACTGCATCCCCCAAAACCAACGCCCTCCCATTGAACTCCTCCAAAAACCGGGCCCACACCACCAGATCCCCCCTCAACTCCTTCCCCAAACGAATAAAAGTGATGCGGAGCAGTCACCCCCGCGGTCGCAGCCGCCAACCGCCTACAAAATATCCGCCCCATGGGCATAATCCGACATGCAAAGTTCAATTTACCTAGCAATGACTGCAAATCACGCAAACGAATCTTCACCAACCGGCTTGCCCCGGCCACTACCGCCCGTAAATCCACCAGCTTGTCCTCCGGCAGCCTACACTCCATAGCCACCGTATCTAACATGATCCCCAAAAAACTAAGCTCCGTAGTGGGCCCCACCGTCTTACCCTCCGCCAAAGGGACCCCAAAAGACGCAAACACTGACTGCAACGTAGCCAGCAACACCGCACAAACCCGAGAATCCGCCGGACCCAAACACAAAAAATCATCCAAATAATGGATGACCGACACGCTCCCTGCCACCTCCTTCACCACCCACTCCAAGAAACAACTAAACGTCTCAAAGTACGCGCAGGACAGGGAGCAACCCATCGGCAAACACCTGTCTACATAAAAACCCCCCTCCCAAAAACACCCCAACAAATGCAGGCTATCTGGATGCACCGGAAGCAGCCGAAACGCCGCTTCGATATCCGTTTTTGCCAGCAAAGTCCCCGGCCCCAACCTCCGAACCCACTCCACAGCCGCATCAAACGAGGTATAGACCACCGAACATAATTCGGGATCAATGCCCTCATTGACCGACGCCCCCTTTGGGTATGACAGGTGATGAATCAACCGAAACTTGTTCGGTTCTTTCTTCGGAACCACCCCCAAAGGTGAAACCCTAAAATTAGGCAAAGGCGGCACCAAAAATGGGCCATCCATCCTCCCCAATCCCACCTCCTTTGCCAATTTTTCCGCCACCACCCCCGGATGATCCCCCGCCGAGCGCAAATTTCGACCCACGAACGGAGCCGGCCCCGGATCCGACGGGATCCTAAAACCCCAACTAAAACCTTCCCACAACAACTGCGCTGCAGCCCTATCCGGGTACCTATCTAGAAACGGCAACATCTCTGCCACCCGCACCGGCGTCCTGCCCTTTTCCACCATTCCCCCCCTGCTGCCGTCCCCCCTTGAAACACCGTGCCGCTCCATGTCCCCCCCCACAGTTGGTACACTCGTGCTTAAATTTGCACTTGGCACCGAATTTGCAGGTTCCCTCATTGAAGAGGAAACACAGCCCCTTTGCCACTGCTGTTGCCGCACCTGATGTTCCCGCCCCGGGACCCCCATCCCCCCGAAAGGACTGCCCCTGCCGCCCCGGCGCCGTTACCCGCATCCATAACCCAATATCCTTATGGTCCCACCTCATAGATGGGCGGACCGCTTTTCTCTGCCGAAATTGCTCATCGTACCGGAGCCATCCTACACCCCCATACACCCGGTACGCTTTCCCGATCGCATCTATGTAGCAAAATAGCGCCGAGCAACACTCCGGCGCCCTTTCCCCAATCACGCTGGCCAGTATCGCAAAAGCCTGCAACCAATTTGAGAACGTGCGCGGGATCAAGCGATACCGCCGCTTCTCCTCCTCCTCCTTCTTCCCCTCCTCACGACGCGCCCTATCCAGATTAAACCGTTCCAGCGGCAACACAGAGAAAATCTCTATATACTCCCCCTTCCAAACCTTTTCCTTCACCTCTTGCTTCAAATGCGCCCCCAAGGGACCCTCAAAACAAACATAAACTTCCCCCTGCGCCGCATCATCTACCTTGCGCCTCTCCTCCTCCCCACCGGCCTGCGTCTGCACCGACACTGCCTCACTCACCCGGCCCGCCGCCACCGGAATCCCCCCGCCAACCCCGCCCGGCCCCTGAGAAGCCACCTGCCCCCCCCACGCCGGCAACGGAGACACACCTGCCGCCTCTGACCCCCCCAAGGCGGCCACCCATCCCGCCAAACTCCCTAACAGCTGGCTAATGCCCCCAATTAACTCTCCCTGACCTCCCCCAACACCCACACCTTGAACCCCTACCACAGTCTGCAAAACATTCCCCATGGTCCTACCTGGCTGCCCGGGCGCTGTGAACCCCGCAGCCGTGAGTCCGGAATCCTGATGATCCATCCTCTGCGCAGAGACGTCGTCACATGGCACCTCCCTGGAACAGGAACCCCGCACCCCAGCCTCCAAGCTGCTGGGTGCGCCGTAAGATGGATGATCTGAGGCAAACAGCTCCTCAGCACGACCGCTCTCCATAGGGCCCACGACATCACCCTCCAAGTCCAAAGGCCTGGGCCTGCTGTGGCCGGACACCACACGCCCAGCCTCGCTTCTGCCACTGGCGCCGCTCCCTCGTCGCGCGTGCCTCCCCACCCCCCTGGAGGGGGGGGACCCCGCAGGCCCTGGTCCGGATCCCACGTTGTTAGCAGGAGAAGGCAGGGGGAGGGAACCCCTGCCCTGCACAGGACACCGCCGTACTGCAGGATTCCTCCCGCGCCGAGAGGATGATGCTGAGGGTCTCCTACCTCCTCCCCGGCGCGGAGGGTCCCTAGGGGGGCTCCCAATTCGGCGCCGAGTCCGTGGGGTCTCGCTCGGGCTAAGGCGCGCCGGCGGCCGTACCCGCCGCGGCCGTCTGCCCTCCGGCGGCGCGCTGGCCGTGCCCGCCGCCTCCCCACTCAGCAGGCTAGATACCTGCGCCTCCAGCCACTCTGGGCCCCGCTCCTCCGCTACCGCCCTCAGCCTTTCTAGCATGGCCTCCATCCCGAGCACCGCAGACACCTTGCTCACAGCTTGCTTCCAAATCAAGATGGCGCCGGATAACCCTTGGCGCCACCCATATAAACCCTTAGCTCCACCCCTCCACCTCGGCCGCTACTTCCCACCATTTTAACCCCTACCTCACCTCGCCCGTCCACACTCCATTACCCCACGTCCCCTCGTTCCCCAAAACCCATCATGGCAGCCTCCCCTAAAGGCTGTCGCCCCCCAGTACAGCTGCACTTCATACACTGCTCTTTTCCATGGTTATGACCACCCTGAAATCCATCAGTGGTGGCCGTGCTTGCACACTATAGGAAAAAGTGCTGACCTACATATTTGGTGGTTGGTAACGTAAGACCTAACATAGGCTAGTGCTTTTTCCTATAGTGTGCGAGCACGACCACCACCACTGATGGATTGTAGGGTGGACGTAACCATGGAAACTAGCAGTGTATAATGTAATGGAAAAATGAATCTAGCCAGCAAAGGAGGCAATATGGTGAATCACACTACATTAGTAAGTGCCTTGTATTTACTTTCTCTACATAAGAAATGCCACTTTCTGAAGTGAGACAACCCCTTTAAGCCTAATTCACATGTCAGCATGCCTCTCAACTTTTTGGACTTGATCTGGCTGGTTAGGCGATAGGGCTGATCTGTCTGGCTAAGGGGGCGTCCCCTTCCTCCCTCTACAGATGGTGAAGCTCCAGGTCTCCAGACACATCAAGCATTGCTCTGCAAATGGCCGTTTGTCCTTCTGTTATGGGACCTTTATCTGTGGGTTCTTTATGTCATAGACTTATGCATCTATGACATCAGCAGCACAGTTGCCATAGTTACTACAGGGGCTTATTATTGATACCTACCTCATGCACTGTGGTCCCAAGTATTAACCCTTTCTTGACTGACTGGAGACTCTACAATATACTTGTCACTAGAAAGGCCCCTAATCACTATGGCATTTAAAAGCTGCCCTACCAATAGTAAGTTAGGGAGTCTAATGACAGATTTGAGGTGTAATATGCACACCCATGCCCTCAAGTCCATTTGCTACATCTGAATTTACACAGATTCCAGTGGACTTTTCTTTTGGTGCCAATAAGTAGCGATCGACCAAACTATCACATTAACAAGATTTTAGTATAACCAGTTTCTTATACATTGTCTTTGAAATGACCAATACCTCATCTAAAAAAAATCAGCATGGAAGCTTCCACAAAGAGTACACATTCAAAACGAATAGGAATCAGGATTGGTACAGAGAAGAATTAAGGGGGTCATTTATCAAACTGGTGTAAAGTAGAACTGGCTTAGTTGCCCATCGCAACCAATCAGATTCCTCATTTCATTTTCCAAAGGGGCTGTCCAAAATAAAAGATAGAATCTGATTGGTTTAATTTATGCTACAGATTTCCACTGTATATTTCACCGTTTGCAATGCGTAGGGTTCGATCTTTGGTAAATCCGCACCGAAATCCACTGTGGAATGTCAGCAAAATCTGCAGTAAAATTTCCAAGAAAGGGACCCTGTCACACACAGCCAGGAAAGGGGCAAGTGGCCGACGTTGGGCTGCTCTCTCCTTTCACTCCGCTCTTTTCGGATGTGACATTTTTGATATGGATATGCCGTTAATAGGCAGATATTTTACCCAGCAGGTTTTGTCTATCAATCTGAAACAGTTGCTTCCCAACCACATATTTACTATGCTTTTCTGTGCTTCTATAGGAACTCGACTTTATGGATTAAACACACAGCAGCCATAGCATCACCAAAATTTATGATGCAGCGACCAAGCAGGTTCAATCACCAACCACACAGAGACGGTTACAACAGTCTTCCTATCTGCGTGGCATGCCGGTGGACGCCAGGCTGATAGTTAAGGCAAGAAGCTTTCAGGATACAAGCCCCAGACCAATGTCCCAGATGGAGGAACCAAGAGTCAACAGAATCAGCTGAATCTGGGAGGCTGTGTGGTGATAGGAACATCTATTTTTTTATCCAATTCAATTATGCTAATACCAGATGTTGGGTCAACTGGGCCATTGTGGTATTGTTTAATAAGATAAGCACCAATCTTCACACAAGCAAATCACTTAATCCCATGGAAATGTATGGAGGTCTAGAGATAAAGGGCCAGATTTATCATTAGCTCAAGTCAGAATAATGGAGTGAAAAAGTCGCAAACTTTTGCGCAATCGCTTAAACTGCGCAAACATTTGCGACTTTCATTGGCTCTTCGTTCATCACTACACCCGGGACCCCCGCCGATCATCTGTTTGAGAAGGCAGTAGTGCCACAGCTTTCTCTCAGCTTTCCCTAGGCCATGTGACATCACATTCATTGGTCACATGGCCTAGGCGCAGCTCTATACGATGTACAGCGCTCCGATTGGTAAACTGTGAGAAGGTCTGTTGCATTCTCAAACAGCTGATCAGCGAGGGTCCCGGATGTCAGACCACCACTGATCAGATATTGATGACCTATCCAGAGGATAGGTCATCAGTATAAAACTCCCAGAAAACCACTTTAATGTGTGAAGGCTGACTCAAGTAGGAAGATGTTGAGCCAGACTGGAATTATCAGATATACAACTACATTAGGCATATTAATCCTAACATCTCCTTTTAGAGATGGATTGCACAAGGGATTAAATCATTAGTTGATATACAGTATCAGGTTGGTGGGGGTACTACCAGTGGGACCCCCACCAATCACAAGAACAGGGCCCTGTACCCCCGGCAAGCCCCCTGCTGCTCCCCTGAAATGACCTGCGCGGC
This sequence comes from Bufo bufo, assembly GCF_905171765.1. Lineage (NCBI taxonomy): Eukaryota > Metazoa > Chordata > Amphibia > Anura > Bufonidae > Bufo > Bufo bufo. Next base: position 10,474 of record NW_024400368.1, read on the forward strand.
CGGTCGCACAAGCGCACGGCCGCTCCATTCATTTCTGTGGGTGTTCCGGAGATAGCCAAGCACTGTACTCGCCTATCTCCGGAACTTCCATAGAAATGGATAGAGCAGGGTAACTTTCACCTACACGAATACCACTTTGAGAAGTTTTAGCCAGCGGCCTCTGATTTGTTAGCATATCTTCAGATAAAGGGCTTGTTCACACAAACGTGCCGTGTTTTGCGGTCCTCAAATTGCGGATCCGCAAAACACGGTTGGTCCTTTATAGAAATGCCTATTCTTGTCAGCAAAACGGACAAGAATAGGACATGATATATAATTTTTGCAGGTCGGAACGGAGCAACGGATGCGGACAGCACACGGAGTGTCTTGGCGCTAACATCGACCTGTAAGGCTGAGTTCATACTTGAGTTATTTGGTCAGTTTTGGCCCCGTAACTGTCCAAATAAGTGAAGTGTGCAGTGATTCTAAGAGTGACGCCTGTCATCTGCATGTCATACGAACTCACAGTATTATTTCACTACCAAAGCAGACTCCATATGTGTGCAACTGCAAGGCACAGTGTTCTACACCACTATAAAGGCTCTCTGCAGCCAGGAAATAGCAGTTTTTTTTACGTAATTCGCAAATTTTTTCAAACAAATTTGGCGAAACGGCAAATCTAATTTTTGAAAAATTCACTCATCTCTTGTTGCCAGGGGAGAAAGGTCAGCCTTTCAAATGGGAGACTATTTTGTTGTTTTTCAGTCTTCTGGACTCACAAAGGAGTGTCTTCGACTCCTATACACTGGGCATTCCATGGCTGGTTTCATGATCCTCCCATCAATTGGTCCAGCAATTTCATTCATTCCTCTTATTAAAAATGTGATATAGCAATATATATGTTAAATTAAAAATATCAATGTTGAATACCCTGAAGCACAAAAACACTTTGATATTGATTCATCCAAACAAAACTAAATAAAAAAAATAAAAAAAAGGAGGACAAAATTTTCTTTGGGCAAAAACACTTGTCTCACTTCAGCAAATGGCATTTATCATGTAGAGAAATTGAATACAAGGCAATTACTAATGTATTGTTATTGTCCATATTGCCTCCTTTGCTGTCTTGATTCATTTTTCAGTCACATTGTACACTGCTCATTTCCATGGTTACGACCACCCTGTAATCCAGCAGTGGTGGTCGTGCTTACACAATATAGGAAAAGGCACTGGCCTATGTGCACTCCCACAGTCCTGGCCACCAGGTGGTGAGGTGACAGGTTCTCTTTAAGTTCTGTTGAAATTAAGGGGCACATTTATTAGGACCGGCGTTTTAGACGCCGGTCATAATAAAAGCCTGTAGCTGGCGGGGTATCCGCCTAAGTTATGAAGAGGCGCATGCCTCTGCATAACTTCAGCGCATCCACTTTCTACGCCTAAAACAGCAACTAAGCATTGACCCGCCATCTGCGCCTGAAATAAGCCTAATTTAGGAGTATTTCAGTATAGTAAATGACCCCCTAAATCTGTGCAGCAGCTCTAGCCATTCTGACAGCTCCCTGACCGAATGTAGCTGCTTGCAGAATCTTTATATGTAATGTACATTCCAGGGGCATAGCAAGTAACCGTGGGGCTTCATAGCAAAATTGACTTGGGCCCCACTCTATCACGACCACCTTCTGCAGCAATTCCAGTACATGGATTTTATGATTATTATGGTCTCCCTGATGCACAAGGATAATGTAAAAGTTGAAGTGACTTTATTGTACATATTGTAGATCATTTACACAGTTATGTCACAAAATAGCAATAATGCACACAGTGATGTCACTATCAGGGGCGGACATACCGCCTGTGCAGCCGGTTCAGCTGCACAGGGGCCCAGCTTGCCAAGGGGCCCTCCTATTAAGCTGTCTATGCATCTACAGGACGCACAGACAGCTGATTGTGATGGTGAAGCAGAGAGCCGCACGCTTCACCATTCATCATCACACCATCCAGCATGTAGAAGGGGCCCACCTTACTATCTGACCTCAGTCTCAGGACGTACTGCGTCCGCAGCTCTGAGGAGCAGGAGCAGGGCCAGGGCAGCACATCCGCCCCCACCCCATACAGCTCAGTCCTGCTGTGTAGTGGGCAGGGTCAGCCAGGTCTGTGCTGAGCCACTTCACTGTGTCGTAGCTCCGCCTCTGTGTGGTAAGGTCAGTAGCCCCGCCTCCTGATGGTAGCCCAGCCCCCTGGTGGTAGCCCCGCCCACATGCGGTCCTCTCCTAGCGCTTCTGGTGCTTAATGTGTGAGGCCTGCAGCAACTTAGGAGGAAGTGAGTGAGGACCGGAGGCTGCCCCAGTGACCACTGTCTCTGCCAGACACTGAACTTGGCTTGGTATGTTGTTGTTGTTTTTTTTACCCCACCCATCCCACCTGTCCCCCTCTGGCCCTCCTGTGACTGTCCCTTACCCACATACTGTGAGGCTACATTTTTATTTTTATTTTTATTTTTTTTCAATATTTGTATCTTTATTGTTTTTCTTAATAGAACAAATATAAACAGGTTGTCTGGTCACAGGAGATGGGAACATATAACAGGTATATTTAGCACAATGCATCACTTCAATGCCAAACAGCATATATACATATGAAAACATCTAAATCTCGAAGTTTCCTTAATTAGTATCAATTTACTTCCACATATGTCAAAAACCAAAACCCATCCCTGCCCCTAACGTCCAAAAAAAACCCCCCGTATATCCCCCCACCCAGCGTACCTGGCCTGGTACAGCCGCCACGAGGGGCGTTAGGGCGCTCATGCCCCTCTATTGGGTATTTTTCAAACCTTCATGAATGTCAAGTCCTATTTAATGTGGACTGTTATGATGATATTCATTATTTAAAAGTGCACGACAATTTGTTTATTTAGTATTAGGCCATAACCACATTGACAGCAAAAGGGGGGTCATCAGTTCCAGTCAGGGTGTGCCCCTCTCGCCACTTCCCCCAGCTATCTATCTATACTCCCATTTCTGTGGCGTAACTCACCCCGCGTCGTTTCATACCCTCAAAGTCTGTTATTCGTGTCATTAAATTTTGCCATTCATTTATTGATGGCGTCCTATCTTTCACCCATTGTCTCATGATTATTACCTTGGCCAATAAAAATCCCTTCAGCCAATAAGCCTGTTCGTTTTTGGTAGTTCTTTTCTTATACTCGGGAGGGAGAAGTCCAAGCACAACTGCTTGGATAGTTAAGGTGGGGTGATTCCCACTTTGTACCGCCATCGCCTGAAATATACTACCCCAAAAGAGCTTAATAACAGGGCAGTCCCACAGCATGTGTACAAACCCAGCGGCTACCAGAGAGCATTTCAGGCAACTGAATTCTTGTCCCTTGTTACTATGCATTTTAGATAAGAGACTCGGGGTAACATATAAACGGTGTATTATTTTAAATTGTGTCAACCGGTGTTGTCTTGAAGGCGAAGCCTTCTTGATGTTTTGATATATTTCCCGCCATTGTGAGGAGTTACATTCCCCTATATCCACCTTCCATTTATCTACACTTTTAAATTTAGTGACCGTGCTAAGTTCCTCAATAAATCTCTTATATATTAGTGAAATCTTAACTTTATTCCCTACTATATTATAACAAAATAATAAAAACCTCTGAGTGGCTGCTATAGAGGGTATATTTTTTAGTGTATATGCTAATGCGTGTTGTACTTGAAGATATCTATATTGTTCTAATGCAGTTATTGGTGTGTGTTGAAACAATTCCCCTATTAATTTAATTTTCCCTTTCGTGTATATATGTGAAAGTAACGTGATACCTTTTCGAGTCCAATAATCATTTTCGTTAAGTGCCAAGAATTCTGTTAGCGCAGGGTTATCCCATAGCGGGGAGAAATCCAGAATTTGGGGGGCCTGGATAAGTACCTTGATTTTATTCCAAGTCTTCTGTAGCGCAGCCCCAATGGGGCAGCAAATATCTGTACGCTCCAGAAGCCCAGATTCCAGTATACTGAATATATTATATGTATGCTGTTGAAGTTGCCCAGAAATATGGGATAATAATACTCCATCCCCGGTATTGACGCACCACTGTAGTTGTGAACACAAGTAGTAGATTTGAAAATGGGGCAGGGCTAGGCCGCCATCACTTACCGCCATTCGCAGATATTGTAGCTTAATGCGGACCCTTTTTCTGCCCCAAATCAAGTCATTTATCAATCGATCAATCAAATTAAAGACGCTGTCCTCAATCCAGGCAGGACAGGAGCTAACCGTATACAGTATCCAAGGCAGCAGAACCATTTTAATCAATGCGATCCTATTAATCTGCGAAAGCGGAAGTTTCTGCCATACCCTTATTTTTTCCCTTATTTTCCCAACTAGAGGGGTGATATTTAGTGTATTATAGTCCCTGATGGTGTTGCTAATTTTTATCCCTAAATAGTCTAAGTGGTCTGCTGGAGTAATAATTCTAACTCTAAGATCATTCAAGGGGGGCATCCGATTCAGGGGGAAGAGAACAGATTTTGCCCAGTTTATGTCATATCCAGCAACTCTACCAAATTCCTCTGCTATCCGCATAACATCTGGGACACTTCTCCATCCGTCATTCAGATAGAGCAGCACGTCGTCTGCATATAGGCAGATCTTATCATCCATCCCTCTCCCCCCAAACCCCACTATGCAAGGGTCAGCCCGTACCCTGCAGGCGAAGGGATCCATAAAAATTGAAAAGAGGAGTGGAGAGAGGGGGCATCCCTGCCGTGTCCCCCGCTTTAGGGAGACGGCAGGGGTAAGCACCCCATTAACCTTAATTCTGGCTGTTGCATCTCTATATAGCAATTTAACCCATCCAATAAATTCCTGACCCAGATTCATCTTATACATGACACGCCAAAGGAAGGACCACTCCACCCGATCGAACGCCTTAGCGGCGTCCAATGACAGGATGGAGCGGTCCTCCCCCCCTCCAATCTGAATGTTAAGAATGGTCCGGCGTATATTTGTCTGGATCTGTCGCCCAGGGATAAACCCTGTCTGATCTATGTGGACTAGGCTAGTTATTACTTTTTTTAACCTATTGGAGAGGACCTTTGCAATTACTTTATAATCTGCATTAAGCAGCGATATAGGACGGTAATCCTCGACTCTGTTACCAATTTTCCCTTTCTTAAGTAACAATGTGACCGTTGCCTCTGTCATAGACGGGGGTAGCTTTTCACATTTGCTGGATTCATTCAGGACCTGCAGCAGCCCGGGCAGGAGCACCCCTGCATGACTCTTGTATATGCCAAAAGGCAATCCGTCCGCTCCGGGCACCGAGGATCCCCTAGTCTCGAGTAGAGCCGCCTGTAACTCATCCAAGGAAATGGGGGCATTCAAGGGGGCCGAAGCCCCATCCGGCAGCACTGGCATCTTGACCTGATCTAAGAAATCATCAATCTTGGCCTCTGCATCCCTCACTTCGGAGCGATACAGATTACCAAAATAATTTAAGAATTTTCCCTCCATCTCCACTCCTCTTTCCAATCTGCGCCCATCACCCGACAGTATATGTCTAATTTTTTGGGGGGGCTTTTGATTCGCTATGATAGAGACCAGTAACTTGCCCGGGGTGCCACCCTCGCAAAAGTCTTTATACCCCATAAAAAATAATTATTTCTGAGCTTTTTCCCTCATAAAGGTTATATAGTGGTCTTTAGCCGCTTTTAACTTAGTGCGTGTGCTCTCATCATGTTGTATTCGAATACAACCCTCCAGATATGCAATATTTGCTTCTAGCTTTTTTTGCTCTTCAAAGAAATCATTTTTTTTCTTTTTTATTCTAGAAAAATAAAGCCCGCGGATAAATGCCTTCATGGCATCCCAGACGTAATGAACGTGTGTTGTACCAATGTTCTCTTGCCAAAATTGTATGAGTTCTTTGTTAATCCCGCCAGAATCATTTAGTATGGTTAACCAGTGCTCATTCAATCTGAACGGTCTGGTGATACCAGCTTGTTGTCCGGTCTTCATCACCAACAAAATCGGTGAGTGATCGGAAATGCCGTGGATCTCGTAAGTCATTTTTAAGATGGAATCGAGCATCTCGCCATTGGCCAAGGCAATATCAATCCTGGACATAGCACTATATGCTTTGCTAAAGCAAGAATACACCTGTTTGTTACCATAAAGACATCGCCAGATGTCTATTAGTCCTATCTCCTCACAAAACCCTCGGAATAATGCATGTTTTCCCTGCACACCTTTCCCCACAGCTGAGATTCTATCCAGCTCAGGGTCCAGTACGCAGTTAAAGTCGCCGCCTATTAATACCGGAGACCGCTCCTTGTTGTGCATAAAAAACGTCAGCTGCTTTAAGACTGTCATTGCAAATGGTGGCGGGATGTACAGGAAAGCAAGGACACACCTTCTACCGTTCCATTCGGCGTGAAGGAAGATAAATCTCCCATCCCTATCAATCAACTGGTCCAGTAGGATAAAGTCAAGGCTTTGATGTATATACACACTGACCCCTCGGGAATATGACGAGAAGCCAGAGTGGAACTGATGCCCCGCCCATCTCTTTATTAGATAATCTGGGATATCAGGTGTAGCATGCGTTTCCAAAAGGGCAACTATTGCAGGGAGGTGCCGTGTAATCAGGTCAAAGACCACAACACGTTTTATTCTATCACCCAGTCCACGTACATTCCATATCATAACTCTATTATTAGTCATGCTATAAACTATAAAGAAAACGTCCATCGCCCCCCAAGGGCAGCCGCAACCAGGCCAGGACCCACCCCCCCTCCCTCCCCCTATCAAACCCACCCCCCACCCCCCACCACCCCCCCCGTCCCCAAACTGGTTCACTGGTGCGTAGCATCCAGTCAACCTCTTACATTACACCCATCCGTCCATGGGCCCACCTCCAGCGCCCCACCCCCTCTCACCACGTCCAAACCCCACTCCTCAACCCCGCCCAAACATAGTATTGTCTATATTTTAACAGAATCCAGCCATACAAGAGCCTCTCTAGATTTATCAAAGAACATTACCGTATCCCCATACACCACTCTTAATTTTGCAGGGTACAACATGGAGTATTTAATATTAGCCTCTCGTAATCTTTTCTTAATGTCGTAGTATTCCCTGCGCTTGTTTTGGGTGTCCCTGGAGAAGTCGGGATATATCTGTATCTGATTGCCATTGTAATCAATGTCCTGTAATTCCCTCTTACGCCGAAGCACCCAATCCCTGTCACTGGAGGATACAATTCTGACCAGAAGGGGTCGAGGGGGACCTCCAGGTGGTGGCTTTTTAAATGGAATTCTGTGAGCTCTCTCTGGCCCCCAGGGCCTCTAACAGCCATTTTTGTACAAAGACTACGGGGTTCTCCCCCTCTATACCTTCAGGAAATCCCACTACTCTCAAGTTGTTCCTGCGTGCTCTATCCTCCATTTCTGTCAACTTCATACTGACCCGTTTGTTTTCCCTATCTAAATCCTCAATCTTATTAGCCATCTGTTGCTGTTCTTTTTCGACCTCAAGCAAGCCTGTTTCTACATAGTTAATACTGGCCCTTATTTTCTTCATATCGTCTCTGATAAGGGTTATCTCTGACTGTAGTGTCTTCACCGTGGTGGAGATGTCTATAACTGACTGGTTCGTGGTCTTTACTACCGTCAATATATCCACCAACTTGTCATCTATGGTGTCTAATCTAGAGGCATCGGGTAACCTATTCTGCGCCATTTGTGTTAGCAAATCCCCCTGCACTTCTGCCGGCTCAACTGTTTTTTTCCACCCTCTGGGCTTGGGTGTGGGGGATTTTAAAAAATTTTCAATTCTAGCCTGTGGGCTACTTCCACCCCCGGCTTTTGGAGATCCAGTGCCCACTGATTTCCTATTATACTTAGGCGGCATGTTGTCCGTAAAACTATTGTGGGGCTATACTGCTCAGCCTTGGAACTGCCCCGAGTGTGGAACTCCCACTTATTGCTGCGCTAACAGTGCCGCAGATATAACGAGTGTCAGACAATCAATAGATTAGGCATAGGCATATATAAATCCCAGATTAGTGCTTTTTCAGAGTGGACGGGGGTCGACAAATAAGTGGAGATGGAAAGCTTAAAGTCACTACTTCACCCCAACCAGTCCGAAACGCACCAAAAAAAAACACAAAAAAAAACATACAGGCGTAAATTCAGCAAATTCAGCCTAGGCCAGTATACTCATAAATAAACAGATGAGCTGTAAAGAAATGTCTAGGGTAGGGATGTTCAGCAGCACCAGCTGCTACGGATGATAAAAATAAGGATAAGGGTCAGATAAAGGTCCCCTTTACTACTATCCACATGCTGGTAATCCCACGTGGTAATCTCACGTATTTGGCCTGGCAATGTATCAAGATTATCCAAATTAGTAGGTTATACACAATAATAAAGTGTTAATATCAACCGTAGACAAGCACAGTCTCGCTAGTAGTCGGCCATTTTCGGCCAAGAGTTAAGGAGGGGAGGTATACAGGTTCAACAAGTCGGTAATCTTCTCCTTAGTCAGGTATAGAGGTGCGGGAGGCAGTAATCACCTATCAACACTTCAATTCTGTAGTAGTCGGTAGCTTTACTTTGGCGGATAAGAGTGTGTATATAAAAGGGGTACTCTCTTCACACCCTTAATACAGGGGGAGAAGCGTTCATATTTCAACCGAGGGTTCCATCAGGGGTATTAGTGGCTTTATAATATCACCGTATTTTTCGAACCCGAGGTTTTCCCTTTTTTTTCCCCCTCTTTCTTCCGCTTTACTCTTTTTTTTTTTTCCCTCCAACCTACACTTCAATCAGCTGTTAAATCACCCATAGCTGGTGACCGGTTAGCCCCCTTCTTTATTGTCGTCGCTCCACTCTCTCTCCAACAAAACGGTGGTGCTGCCACCCAGCACAAGATTATTGTAATGGGTTAATATGTTAATTGTTAGTGTGGTTAGAGATGTACATTTTCTCACCAATCTTCGGCCAGCCGGCTAAGCAGAGGAGAGCAGAAGGTATGCAGCAGGTATACACCGGAGGGAGCCAGGGGTCCAACTTGGCAACACATACAGGCATGCGGTTGGGGTCTTTAGGTGGTCCAGGTCTTTTCCACGCGTCTCCCGGCCTTCCACAGTGGAGCTTCTACTCAACGGCGTGCTGTCATTCATGGCCCCCAACTCAACCACACTAATGCAGCAGACAGCCCGTTCCCCATGCGGTTAGAGTGAGTAGCGCACGTCGCATCTCCAGGACCAGTCGGGGCCGTTCCGGACAGCGCGCGGCGATGGATCCCCGGTCCTCGCACAGCACCAGGTACAATTCTAGCACGGCGGAAGGTGGAGGACGCCAAGGTGGAGCGGCGGTGGGCGAGCTGGACACAGGGGCGGCACCCAGACGGACGCACGGCGCGCCCACGTAGTCAAGTGCTACGTCATGCCGCTACGTTTCCAGCAAGTCGGCCTTGTGAGGCTACATTAACAACGTATTTTGCGGTCCGCCTATTGGCAAGATATGTATGCCGTCCATATGCGATCTGTATATTTTTGCAAGCCCATTAACTTAAATGGGTCTGCAGTCCGCATTTTGTAGAGAAATATAGGACACGTCACATTTTCCATCTTGTGCAGAACGGACATACAGATGCAGAAAGCACATGGAAGTCATTTGCTTTCCGCATCCGTATGTCTGTTCCGCAAAGGATAGAAAATGTGACATGTCCTATACTGGTCCGCAACATGCAGGCTAGGTAATAGGTCTGCAAAAAAATGCAGTTGGCACATGGGCGTCATCCGTAATTTGCAGATCATAAAATACATATGGTCCTTGTCGTGTAAATGGGTTAAAAGTGTTGCCCAGACATGCAGGGGGTCATTTATTAAGACCAGTGTTTTAGACACTGATCTTAATAACCCCTAAACTGGAAGTGGTTCTGCTGATGTTATGAAGAGGCGCCGGCCTCTCCATAACTTCAGCGCATCCAGCGCCAGTGTAAATGCATATCATCCAGACTGAATCCTGACCCGTTCATTTCAATAGGTCTGTGTGAGGAGGCATATGTCTGGCAATAACTACTGTGAGGGGCACATATCTGGCCATAACTACTGTGAGGGGGGCACATATCTGGCATAACTGCTGTGAAGTTGGCACATATCTGGGCATAAATACTGTGAGGTGGCACATAATCTGTCACAATTACTTTGAGGGGGCCCATAATCTGTCATAACTACTGTGAAGGACACATAATCTAGCATAACTACTGTGATGGGCAAATAATCTGGCATAACTACTGTGGTGGGCACGTATCTGGGCATAACTACTGTGAGGGGCACATATCAGGGCATAATTACTGTGAGGGGGGCAGATATCTGGCATAACTACTGCGAGGGGGTACATATCTGTCCATCGCTACTGTGGAGGGGGCACAATGTGGATATTACTACTGTGTGCTGGCACAAAGGGGCAAAAATTACTATGTAGGAGCATTAAGAGGACATTAATACGCACCACAGTATCTGAAGGGTTCCCCCTATCTTTGATGCGACTGATCACCCCTTCCTCTCCCTGTAGGATTAGGGGAAGATGACAAATTGGGGTCCCTACTGCTGCCACACCTCATTGTATTAATCTTTACCTATGGCCTATGTTTATTTCTATATGTGTGGTTGGGGGGCCCAGGCACATTCTTTGCACAGGGGCCCTCTGCTGCCAATGTCCGCCCCTGGTAGGAGAATATACGCGAATAGGTCATTGCATAGGAATGACACACATAGAAAGGTCATCATGTATCCCTTCTCTATGTCGATAAGGGGCAATACAGGGTGGCCCACGAAAAAGTAGACAGTCTCCAGCAATAGTATGACAAAATGAATGAGCAAGTGGATTGTTTTTTTAATAACCCACATGCCACACGATGCAGAAAGTGGTCCCCATTCATATCTATGCATTTTTGGGCACGTCGGATTATGTCGGCTGATACTACTTGTAATGTTGCGGATAGTGTTTGTGATATTTTCCTTCAGTTCATCCAGGGATGTGGATTGTTAGCGGACATTTTGTGTTTTGAATTTCCTAACAGATAAAAATTGCATGAGGACAAGTCTGAGGAACGTGGTGGCCATAACCCCTTGCTCACAGTTTGCTCCTACATCAACAGTTCATGAATCCGTGCCAGTGAGGTGTGGCATGTTGTCCCATCTTGTTGGAAAGAGCAGGACATTTTTGTTTCTGCAGCATTACTGCTGTAGAGCTGCAAGCAGTATCGGCCAACATAATCCGATGTGCCCAAAGATGCATAGACCGGAACAGGGACCACTTTCAGTATCTTTTGTGACTTGTGGGTAATTAAAAAAAATAACAATCCCCTTGCTCATTCATCTTGACATACTATGGCTGGAGGTGGGCTACTTTTTCGTGGGCCACCCTGTATATAAGATAGGGGTAAAAGTGGAGCCCAACAGTCATTATTTGCTGCACCTTATGTCTGAATGAAAATGCATTTCTGGTATTTTACAGTAGAAACCCATACTCTTCAAAAAGTCTCCCAAGGTGGCCAGACCTAATTTATTTATTTATTTTATGCATTTATATAGCGCTGCTATAAACCGCAGCTCTTTACAGACATTAGCATCCAACTGTCCTTAATGGGGCTCACAATCTAAGTTCCCTATCAGTATGTCTTTGGAGTGTAGGAGGAAACTGGATGAAACCCACACAAGCACAGGGAGAACATACAAACTCCATGCAGATGTTGTTATTGGTCAGATTTGAACCTAGGACCCCAGCACTGCAAGGCACCAGTGCCAACAAGTGAGCCTTAATAAAAATAAATGATGCCCTCTATCTCTATGAACGTATCTATGCTTCAAGAGGGACAACTGATTAATTCCTTAAGATATGGAAGCTCAAAAACTCTCAGAAGAATCTTGTCACCCACACTTTTAAAAATATGAGGTTCTTAGCACACAATCTGATGACATTGTGTGAGCCCATCTGCCACGTCAAGGCGACCTCATTCAGATAGGTCCCTACACTAAGACTCTTTTTTTTTTAATAACCTGATTTACACTGATTTGCACTATTAATTTGAAAAGCCAAACTGATAAGCAGTATATTGGTGTTTCTCTATAACAACTGACTACTGTATATAAAATAATGTAAAAGCACACTGCAAGTGATAACACCAGTTACACTCAATATATCCTGTTATATGTATAACGTGTTAGTGTAGGGACCCACCTAAACAAGGAGGGATTAAGCACTGCAAAAGGGCTAACAAATTTAGACTACACTTACCTTACACATAAACTGTATACACTACACTTACCCTATACGCACACTATATACACCATACATACACTATATATACTACACTTGCCCTATATACAGGCACTTTATAGATTAATTATCCTATATACACACACACTATATACACTACACATGCCGTATGTAACACTATAATGACTACACATGTCATATACATACACTAAACTTACCCCATATACAGAAACTATATAACTTACACATATCCTATACATACAATATATACATTGCACTTACCCCACATATAATATATATATATATATATATATATACATATACTACACATACCCTATATACAGATAATATATAAATTAAACAACACTTACCCTGTACAAACACTATATACACTATACATTTACTATATACTCTACACATACCCAATATACAGACTAACTATAAAGATTACACTTATCTTATATATAAAACTTAAAGACTACAGTTATCCTATATATAGACTACACTATATATATGCTATATACAGTACACTTACACTATATATAAACTATATACACTACATTTATCCTATTTATGCAGACACTATAAAGATTGCTTATTCTATATAAACGCTAAATATACTACACTTACCTTATATGCAGACATTTATTATAGTTACCATATACATACACTATATACACTACACTTACACTATATACAGACACTATATAGATTACAATTATCCTACACACATGCGCTATATACACTACGGTTATCCTATATACACACTATTACACTACACCTTATTCATATGCTATATACACTTACCCTATATTCAGACTAACTATAAAGATTATACCTGTCCTATATACACAACATAAAGGCAAAACTTATCCTATCCTGTGGTCCGTGAGAAGGTTCTCTGTGAAGACTGCGGAGACTGAAGATTGTGTCTGAATTAAAAAGAAAACATGACATAAATATTGGAGCAGTTGTTGGACTCTTTAACACATACTGTCTATCAGGATGGACCCCGTGTCTCAATCTTGTATCAAACAACGAGTGACCCCGAAGTCCATTGTAACTTGTCACACCTCACCTTTCATTTGCTAAGTGAACTGGACAACTGCAACTTCTGATACTCACTCATTTCCATCATTCTGTCATTTTCTGTGATTTTGTTGATGTCGTCACATAAAAAAATGTACATGTAGTCTCAGCCCAATGGAGATTCTTAAAGGGTTGCAAAAAGAAGTATAAAAAGTATTCCCAAATCGTGCACCGAGACCCTAATTAGCATATTCATTAAGATATCTCTGCAACAGCAATTTGGGCAATTTGGGTAATAAAAGTATCAAGCATATTTATATTTTTTATTCACATAGCTGTATCAGGGCTTGTCTTTTGCAGTACAAGATGTACTTTCTAATGGCGCCGTTTATAGTTGCATACAATGTGAATGGGAAGCGGAAACAAATTTTTAAATGGGGTGGAATTATAAAAAAATAAACAATTCTGCAACATTTATATTAGTTTTTTTTAACACCGTTTCCTATGCATTAAAACCGACCAATTATTTTTATTCTTGGTCATTACGATTACATTAGTCCCAGGTGCCTGCAGTTTAAAACAGAAGGCACCCGATATTTATATGACTGTGCCTGTACTAATAGAGCAAGATTTGCATTTAAGGGTTCAATCCAAAAAAGCTGGTTTCACAAGCTAAGGCCTCATGCACACGACCGTGACGTTTTTTGCGGTCCTCAAACCGCAGATCCGCAAAAGCGGAAGCCGCCCGTGTTGCCTTCCGCAATTTGCGGAACGGAACGGGCGCCGGCAATATAAATTCCTATAACAACGGTCGTGTGCATGAGGCCTAAAGCCGCAATGCATATGAAGAACCTAACTTACAGGCAACTACATGAGATGAGTTTAAAGATGCCAAGAATTTTCACATTTTAAGTCTTCATTCACACAGTCAGTGTTTGGTCAGTGATTTCCATCAGTGATTGTGAGCCAAAACCAGGAGTGGATCCTACACAGACATAAGGTAGAAGGGAAAGATCTGCGCCTGTTCTGTGTTTTGGACCCGTAACTTGGTTTTGGCTCAAAATCACTGATGGAAATCACTGACCAAACACTGACTGTGCCAATAAGGCCCTAATGCAATCATCTGCAGTGTCTTTATACTTTACCGTTCTTTAGGTAACTTCCCCACAAGTGTTGTAGACCTGACCAAAAGTCCTATTTTCCCTAGACACATAATAAACCGTTCAAATTTAGGGAAAACGCTAAACATCTTACCCTGTTTTATTGTATTTATTGTAGCTTACTAAAAAACACACCAGTGTTATACGGAGATATCCCGCACCTGAATATAACAGTTAGATATATCTCAGTATCTTACCCCAGAAATCCCACCGTGAGCAGTGGGCGTAAAAGCAGCTCCTCCGGGTGTCTCCGAAATTCATCACTAACCATAAAATCAGTTTCATCTCCCAAGGAGCCAACTGATGATTTTTAGATTCAAGCCGACCAACAGCTGTTTACTACAGTTGCCATGGTGATGTCAACATCAGAGTTAAAGGGGACATTACCTTCCTGATCACTTTTTCTTTTCAAATACTAATCTTGATGAATTCCTGCACTTATGTCAAGTGTGAATAAAATGCAATAATCCTGATTTTTTTTTTAAGTAGTGGCAATCTCCAACGGGATCTTAGTGCTGGAGTGCCTGTTAGGCCAGGTTCACATCACCGTTTAGCTTTCCGTTCTTCTGTATTTTAAGCATCCGTTATGCTCAGTTATGCACGTGTTGCATCCTTTTTAGCCATTTCCGTCTGGGATCCGTTATTTTAGAGGGAAAAAATTCCTACATTTTTTTAAGTCTAAAATAACGGAAATGGCTAAAACGAAGGCAACGTGTGCATAACAGATGCTTAAGATACATGTGAACTCAGCCTTAGGCCTCATGCACACGGCCGTTGTGCGGTCGTTCCGTGCATTTGGGGACTGCAATTTGCGGTCCCTAATGCACGGGCAATGTCCGTGCGGCGGCCATGATGAATCGAGACCTATTCAACTTCAATTCCTTTGCTGTCTGGATTCATTTTTCCATCACATTATACACTGCTTTTTCCCATGGTTACGACCACCCTGTAAACCATCAGTGGTGGCCCTGCTTGCACACTATAGGAGAAAGCACCAGCCTATGTGAGTTTCCACAGTCCTGGTCACCAGTGAGGATTACAGGGTGGTCATAACCATGGTAACGAGCAGTGTATATGTAACGCCCCAGAGTGGCATTACCACTTCTTCACGCCGCTACTATCTCTAATGTGCTAATATCATGTCATCTTGTGTATTTATTTCAGGTCCACTACACTGTGCATTTCTAATGTTTGCAACTGTTGTGTTTAAATGCAATTTGCCTGGTTTACCAGCAAGTGGCAGCAAATACGGCAGAACTATAGTTAGGTAGAATGGAGCTTTCCATTCCATTCTATACCCCCTCGGTGGAGGAGTGGGCCAGTCCCACTTCCTGCATGAAGGGTGGGGATTAGTGAGAGTCAGTTCCAGCTTACCCCCTGCCAAGGGAAGGGTGTGCTGGGCACGTCTCTCCTGAACATGCCCAAGCCAAGCCACCCAGAGCACCCTTAGCTCTGCTGGACATGGAGGCCAAAGCTTGAAGCCTCAGGAGCCAGGAGGAGTATTTCCTTGCCAAACATAGAGTCAGACTACTAAGTGTTGTGCAGCATAAAGAAGAAGCAAAGTTATACAGCCAGCCTGATAGTACAGCAGAGCCAGAGAGCAACAAATGTAGCAGTGATGAGTTTGCCTGCCAGAGTCTTAATGCTAAAGCCTGCTGGGACCAAGGCAAAGTTGGAACTGCATCTCAAGATCTGGACTCAAGTTATTCTTTTATCCCTCAACTATTCCCCCTATTTGTTTGCTTCGGAGCCAACGCCTTTGGTCCAGCCGTATACAGGTAGGAGCACCGTGACACTCACACCTCATATAAAGGGACATTTTAGGCCACCCTTTACCACTCGGCTGTTCCTACACCTGGGACGCGACATAGAGGGCCCTGTGGCTCGGCCGCCCATTGCATATACTCACCTCATCCACTTGCACACAAAGAGACAGTAACTCCTCTTTTGATTAAAGAGGATCTGTCGCGCTGGGAGCGTGCGATGACGTCATCGCGCTGAGCGCCGGTCCTTCGGCAGGTCCTTTTCATTCAATAGAGGAGCAAGAGGATGAGGTGAGTATATATATTTTTTCTTATTTTTTTTGCTGAAATGAAACATTACAGCAGGGAGCCACTATGGGGCATTATTACTGCAGGGGTCACTATGGCAAACATTATGGGCCACCATGGGGAACATTAGTACTGCTAATGACCACTATGGGAGACATTATTTCTGCCGGGGGGCACTATGGGGGATATTATTAATGCTGGGGGCCACTATGGGGGACATTATTACTGCTGGGGGGTATTATGTACACTGAGGGCACTGCAGGGGTTGGGATCTTTGTTTAAAGAAAAAAGCCATTTTTAACAGCCGTGAATAACAGATGCAAAACGGGCATTAAAAACGGACAGACAGACAAAAAATGGATGCACAAATGGTTGGAAAATGGCCACGAAAAACTGACAGTGTGCCTTAAGCCTCATTTACACATCCGTGCTTAAATCTGTGAAAAGGAGGTCAGTGATGCCTCCATGAAGATATCTGTGAAGGATCCATGTGTGGTCCGTGTGTGCATATTTTGCTGTCCGTGTGTCATCCGTGTTTCACTGACACAGCACAGCGGAAAAATAATTTTCAAAGCATCTCTTCCTAATGATCCCTGAAACCCTGTTGGATCCGTGTCGCATTCGTGGTTTTCACGGATACATAGACTATAATGGGCATGATGGATGGACGGACAAAGTAGAGCATTTATCCGTGCTGAAAACACAGACCCACGGACCGTGCTAAAACTCTGATGTGTGAATACACACATTAAAATGAATGAGGACGTGAGCTGTCCGTGGAGAACATGTACAGCGCACATACGTGGAACACTGAGGTGTGAATGAGGTTTTATAGAGCTTAGAGCGTTTAGGATTGTACGGTAACAGAATTCAGACATGTCGGTTCAGCATGTTAGGGATCAGCTCCCTGAAAAGATTGCACTGAAAGGCTCAATAGCCTTGTGTAATTTCCACTAATTAGTAGCTACAGTAGATGCATTTCTCCAGTGTGGAAATGGGGCCGTTTTTTCCTTTGTAACTAAAATGTATTTCACACCTCCACTAGGTGGCAGCAATGTACTGGTTACCTTTTCATATGACAGAAAACACAACACAGGTGTGAATACAGCCTTAGGCCTAGTTCACACGAACGTATGGCTTTTATAGTTTTTTGCTGTCCGTTTTTCACGGATCCGTTGTTCCGTTTTTGAGTTCCGTTGTGTTTCCGTTTCCTTTCCGTTTTTACGTTCCGTTTTTCTGTATGCCATGTACAGTATACAGTAATTACATAGAAAAAATTGGGCTGGGCATAACATTTTCAATAGATGGTTCATCAAAAACGGAACGGATACGGAAGACATACGGATGCATTTCCGTATGTGTTCCGTTTTTTTTGCGGAGCCATTGACTTGAATGGAGCCACGGAACGTGATTTTTCAGGCCAAATATAGGACATGTTCTATCTTTGAAAGGAACGGAAATACGGAAACGGAATGCTTACGGAACACATTCCGTATACGGAACACATAAAAACGGCCCGTACACTCGCAAAAAAGACGTTTGTGTGAACTAGACCTTACCATAACTTGTTAACCCCTTCTCACCCTGTGACATTTTAATACATCATGGGAACTATGTAGTTCCAGCCAATTGACATAATAGCAGAAGTTGTTCCTGTGTGGTCGCTGTGGGAGGCCAGTTTTGACTGAAAACCAGGCTCCAGGCCTGGCTGTTTAATGCCTTGGATGCTGCAAACAATAGCAACCGTAGCATCTAAGGAGTTTAAGAGACGAAAGGGGCTTCCTATGTCAGCACGTTGCAACAAAATTGTGTGGTGCCATTTACAAAGGCCTCCAGGTCAGACATGTGCAGAAGTGTAATAGCACCTATGGCAGAGTCTAATAGTATACTTTTTTCTTTGTATTTCCCGGCCTGACCACGGTCATCTTAAAGGGGTTGTCTCACTTCAGCAAATAGCATTTATTATGTAGAGGAAGTTAGTACAAACCACTTACTAATTTATTGTCATTATCCATATTGCTTCGTTTGGCTGGACTCATTTTTCCACATTTCACATTATACACTGCTCTTTTCCATGGTTATGACCACCCTGAAATCCATCAGTGGTGGCCGTGCTTGCACACTATAGGAAAAAGTGCTGACCTACATATTTGGTGGTTGGTAACGTAAGACCTAACATAGGCTAGTGCTTTTTCCTATAGTGTGCGAGCACGACCACCACCACTGATGGATTGTAGGGTGGACGTAACCATGGAAACTAGCAGTGTATAATGTAATGGAAAAATGAATCTAGCCAGCAAAGGAGGCAATATGGTGAATCACACTACATTAGTAAGTGCCTTGTATTTACTTTCTCTACATAAGAAATGCCACTTGCTGAAGTGAGACAACCCCTTTAAGCCTAATTCACATGTCAGCATACCTCTCAACTTTTTAGACTTGATCTGGCTGGTTAGGCGATAGGGCTGATCTGTCTGGCTAGGGGGGCGTCCCCTTCCTCCCTCTACAGATGGTGAAGCTCCAGGTCTCCAGACACATCAAGCATTGCTCTGCAAATGGCCGTTTGTCCTTCTGTTATGGGACCTTTATCTGTGGGTTCTTTATGTCATAGACTTATGCATCTATGACATCAGCAGCACAGTTGCCATAGTTACTACAGGGGCTTATTATTGATACCTACCTCATGCACTGTGGTCCCAAGTATTAACCCTTTCTTGACTGACTGGAGACTCTACAATATACTTGTCACTAGAAAGGCCCCTAATCACTATGGCATTTAAAAGCTGCCCTACCAATAGTAAGTTAGGGAGTCTAATGACAGATTTGAGGTGTAATATGCACACCCATGCCCTCAAGTCCATTTGCTACATCTGAATTTACACAGATTCCAGTGGACTTTTCTTTTGGTGCCAATAAGTAGCGATCGACCAAACTATCACATTAACAAGATTTTAGTATAACCAGTTTCTATTACATTGTCTTTGAAATGACCAATACCTCATCTAAAAAAAATCAGCATGGAAGCTTCCACAAAGAGCACACATTCAAAACGAATAGGAATCAGGATTGGTACAGAGAAGAATTAAGGGGGTCATTTATCAAACTGGTGTAAAGTAGAACTGGCTTAGTTGCCCATAGCAACCAATCAGATTCCTCATTTCATTTTCCAAAGGGGCTGTCCAAAATAAAAGATAGAATCTGATTGGTTTAATTTATGCTACAGATTTCCACTGTATATTTCACCGTTTGCAATGCGTAGGGTTCGATCTTTGGTAAATCCGCACCGAAATCCACTGTGGAATGTCAGCAAAATCTGCAGTAAAATTTCCAAGAAAGGGACCCTGTCACACACAGCCAGGAAAGGGGCAAGTGGCCGACGTTGGGCTGCTCTCTCCTTTCACTCCGCTCTTTTCGGATGTGACATTTTTGATATGGATATGCCGTTAATAGGCAGATATTTTACCCAGCAGGTTTTGTCTATCAATCTGAAACAGTTGCTTCCCAACCACATATTTACTATGCTTTTCTGTGCTTCTATAGGAACTCGACTTTATGGATTAAACACACAGCAGCCATAGCATCACCAAAATTTATGATGCAGCGACCAAGCAGGTTCAATCACCAACCACACAGAGACGGTTACAACAGTCTTCCTATCTGCGTGGCATGCCGGTGGACGCCAGGCTGATAGTTAAGGCAAGAAGCTTTCAGGATACAAGCCCCAGACCAATGTCCCAGATGGAGGAACCAAGAGTCAACAGAATCAGCTGAATCTGGGAGGCTGTGTGGTGATAGGAACATCTATTTTTTTTATCCAATTCAATTATGCTAATACCAGATGTTGGGTCAACTGGGCCATTGTGGTATTGTTTAATAAGATAAGCACCAATCTTCACACAAGCAAATCACTTAATCCCATGGAAATGTATGGAGGTCTAGAGATAAAGGGCCAGATTTATCATTAGCTCAAGTCAGAATAATGGAGTGAAAAAGTCGCAAATTTTTGCGCAATCGCTTAAACTGCGCAAACATTTGCGACTTTCATTGGCTCTTCGTTCATCACTACACCCGGGACCCCCGCCGATCATCTGTTTGAGAAGGCAGTAGTGCCACAGCTTTCTCTCAGCTTTCCCTAGGCCATGTGACATCACATTCATTGGTCACATGGCCTAGGCGCAGCTCTATACGATGTACAGCGCTCTGATTGGTAAACTGTGAGAAGGTCTGTTGCATTCTCAAACAGCTGATCAGCGAGGGTCCCGGATGTCAGACCACCACTGATCAGATATTGATGACCTATCCAGAGGATAGGTCATCAGTATAAAACTCCCAGAAAACCACTTTAATGTGTGAAGGCTGACTCAAGTAGGAAGATGTTGAGCCAGACTGGAATTATCAGATATACAACTACATTAGGCATATTAATCCTAACATCTCCTTTTAGAGATGGATTGCACAAGGGATTAAATCATTAGTTGATATACAATATCAGGTTGGTGGGGGTACTACCAGTGGGACCCCCACCAATCACAAGAACAGGGCCCTGTACCCCCGGCAAGCCCCCTGCTGCTCCCCTGAAATGACCTGCGCGGCCGGTCGCACAAGCGCACGGCCGCTCCATTCATTTCTGTGGGTGTTCCGGAGATAGCCAAGCACTGTACTCGCCTATCTCCGGAACTTCCATAGAAATGGATAGAGCAGGATAACTTTCACCTACCGGAATACCACTTTGAGAAGTTTTAGCCAGCGGCCTCTGATTTGTTAGCATATCTTCAGATAAAGGGCTTGTTCACACAAACGTGCCGTGTTTTGCGGTCCTCAAATTGCGGATCCGCAAAACACGGTTGGTCCTTTATAGAAATGCCTATTCTTGTCAGCAAAACGGACAAGAATAGGACATGATATATAATTTTTGCAGGTCGGAACGGAGCAACGGATGCGGACAGCACACGGAGTGTCTTGGCGCTAACATCGACCTGTAAGGCTGAGTTCATACTTGAGTTATTTGGTCAGTTTTGGCCCCGTAACTGTCCAAATAAGTGAAGTGTGCAGTGATTCTAAGAGTGACGCCTGTCATCTGCATGTCATACGAACTCACAGTATTATTTCACTACCAAAGCAGACTCCATATGTGTGCAACTGCAAGGCACAGTGTTCTACACCACTATAAAGGCTCTCTGCAGCCAGGAAATAGCAGGTTTTTTTACGTAATTCGCAAATTTTTTCAAACAAATTTGGCGAAACGGCAAATCGAATTTTTGAAAAATTCACTCATCTCTAGTTGCCAGGGGAGAAAGGTCAGCCTTTCAAATGGGAGACTATTTTGTTGTTTTTCAGTCTTCTGGACTCACAAAGGAGTGTCTTCGACTCCTATACACTGGGCATTCCATGGCTGGTTTCATGATCCTCCCATCAATTGGTCCAGCAATTTCATTCATTCCTCTTATTAAAAATGTGATATAGCAATATATATGTTAAATTAAAAATATCAATGTTGAATACCCTGAAGCACAAAAACACTTTGATATTGATTCATCCAAACAAAACTAAATAAAAAAAATAAAAAAAAGGAGGACAAAATTTTCTTTGGGCAAAAACACTTGTCTCACTTCAGCAAATGGCATTTATCATGTAGAGAAATTGAATACAAGGCAATTACTAATGTATTGTTATTGTCCATATTGCCTCCTTTGCTGTCTTGATTCATTTTTCAGTCACATTGTACACTGCTCATTTCCATGGTTACGACCACCCTGTAATCCAGCAGTGGTGGTCGTGCTTACACAATATAGGAAAAGGCACTGGCCTATGTGCACTCCCACAGTCCTGGCCACCAGGTGGTGAGGTGACAGGTTCTCTTTAAGTTCTGTTGAAATTAAGGGGCACATTTATTAGGACCGGCGTTTTAGACGCCGGTCATAATAAAAGCCTGTAGCTGGCGGGGTATCCGCCTAAGTTATGAAGAGGCGCATGCCTCTGCATAACTTCAGCGCATCCACTTTCTACGCCTAAAACAGCAACTAAGCATTGACCCGCCATCTGCGCCTGAAATAAGCCTAATTTAGGAGTATTTCAGTATAGTAAATGACCCCCTAAATCTGTGCAGCAGCTCTAGCCATTCTGACAGCTCCCTGACCGAATGTAGCTGCTTGCAGAATCTTTATATGTAATGTACATTCCAGGGGCATAGCAAGTAACCGTGGGGCTTCATAGCAAAATTGACTTGGGCCCCACTCTATCACGACCACCTTCTGCAGCATCTCCAGTACATGAATTTTATGATTATTATGGTCTCCCTGATGCACAAGGATAATGTAAAAGTTGAAGTGACTTTATTGTACATATTGTAGATAATTTACACAGTTATGTCACAAAATAGCAATAATGCACACAGTGATGTCACTATCAGGGGCGGACATACCGCCTGTGCAGCCGGTTCAGCTGCACAGGGGCCCAGCTTGGCAGGGGGCCCTCCAATTAAGCTGTCTATGCATCTACAGGACGCACAGACAGCTGATTGTAATGGTGAAGCAGAGAGCCGCACGCTTCACCATTCATCATCACACCATCCAGCATGTAGAAGGGGCCCACCTTACTATCTGACCTCAGTCTCAGGACGTACTGCGTCCGCAGCTCTGAGGAGCAGGAGCAGGGCCAGGGCAGCACATCCGCCCCCACCCCATACAGCTCAGTCCTGCTGTGTAGTGGGCAGGGTCAGCCAGGTCTGTGCTGAGCCACTTCACTGTGTCGTAGCTCCGCCTCCGTGTGGTAAGGTCAGTAGCCCCGCCTCCTGATGGTAGCCCAGCCCCCTGGTGGTAGCCCCGCCCACATGCGGTCCTCTCCTAGCGCTTCTGGTGCTTAATGTGTGAGGCCTGCAGCAACTTAGGAGGAAGTGAGTGAGGACCGGAGGCTGCCCCAGTGACCACTGTCTCTGCCAGACACTGAACTTGGCTTGGTATGTTGTTGTTGTTTTTTTTACCCCACCCATCCCACCTGTCCCCCTCTGGCCCTCCTGTGACTGTCCCTTACCCACATACTGTGAGGCTACATTAACAATGTATTTTGCGGTCCGCCTATTGGCAAGATATGTATGCCGTCCATATGCGATCTGTATATTTTTGCAAACCCATTAACTTAAATGGGTCTGCAGTCCGCATTTTGTAGAGAAATATAGGACACGTCACAATTCCATCTTGTGCAGAACGGACATACAGATGCAGAAAGCACATGGAAGTCATTTGCTTTCCGCATCCGTATGTCTGTTCCGCAAAGGATAGAAAATGTGACATGTCCTATACTGGTCCGCAACATGCAGGCTAGGTAATAGGTCTGCAAAAAAATGCAGATGGCACATGGGCGTCATCCGTAATTTGCAGATCATAAAATACATATGGTCCTTGTCGTGTAAATGGGTTAAAAGTGTTGCCCAGACATGCAGGGGGTCATTTATTAAGACCAGTGTTTTAGACACTGATCTTAATAACCCCTAAACTGGAAGTGGTTCTGCTGATGTTATGAAGAGGCGCCGGCCTCTCCATAACTTCAGCGCATCCAGCGCCAGTGTAAATGCATATCATCCAGACTGAATCCTGACCCGTTCATTTCAATAGGTCTGTGTGAGGAGGCATATGTCTGGCAATAACTACTGTGAGGGGTGTAGTGTCCCACTAGGTTAAGGTGGGCACTGCACAAAAGGGGTTAATGTGTTGTTATTACCTGTAATGTTATATGTATGCATTTCCCTGTGTTAACTGGTGTCAGGCCTATTAGGGTGCAGTTTAGCCTCCCAGACGTTAGAGGGAGCCAGAGAGTCCTGGTCATATATAGGTAGGCCCAGACAGGGGAAGTTAGTTCATTCCAGGGGACTAGAGGA